>NW_027102575.1:0-52596 GCF_035609145.1 Eleutherodactylus coqui | reverse complement strand
CTTGGCACTACAATCCTTTTTCTTCATTCTTACCAGAAGGTCTTTTTATTCTGAAAATATTTTCATGTAGCAATTGCTAAAACATCCTGGGTAATATTTAAGCAAAACTGAGCTGCCAGAAGCGGTATTTGAACCCACAAGTCCAGGAGAGCATACAACCTGAACGTAGTCCCCCAGACCGCTCAACCATTCGGCAGCTTGCAGATTTTGGTGAGATACCAAAGATCATCGTAAGCATCAACAAAAAAGGTTTATCTTTTTTGACTAAGCAAGCAACTAAAAGCGCTTCAAAACAATAGACGGGAGAGAAGGCATTGTTCGTCTGATAGTGTGCTCCAAGCATGTGCTAACCTGTGTTAAGGGAATCCTGCAAGTAAAGGTTTGAGTGAGTTGTGCACATGATCTAATGTGAATGGTGTGATCCATTTTGATTAATACAAAAGGTTTTATCTATATTTGTAATTCTGCCTGTAATGACAATCAGATCACTACTAAAAAGCGATTTCTACAGAGCAGAATAATAGGGCTAGGTGGAAAGAGTGAAAACTGCAAGATTTTAATTTCCCAAATCATTAAAATTATTTAAAAATGATGCGTGACATCAAACTTTGATTCAAGCAATAGGTATTGTTCTGATAACACATTCCATTCAAGGTATATCCCACCTGTGTAAAGTGGCATTCAAGGTCTCGCTCCCAGGGTAAGAGCATGCAGTCACAGTGACCTACATGGCGATGAAAATTTTCTGCAACCAGAAGAGAATTGGGTCATGTTAAGAGCTTAATTGTTGAAGTGAGATTAAAGGACTATAAAATCTCGACTTTTTGATTTTGGCATTCAGAGGGCTGTAAAGAGAAAGTGTTGAAAGATCCTTTCTCATAGGCAAAAACCACTTTCAGAAGGTTTGATGTTCACGATAGCCTTTACTAAGAAAATTTGGCCTCAGTGAGAATCGAACTCACGACCCCTGGTTTACAAGACCAGTGCTCTAACCCCTGAGCTATGAAGCCTGCATTTTGAAAGAGTCCCACAATATTTTTGACCAATTCTATATTCCTTTTTCAAAAATCTTAGAATGTCATAAGTAGGAATGAACCCATGCTTCCTGAAAAGATCATGCGGCCATCCTCAAATACACAAGTCGAAAAAATTGCGAAACTCAAAGAAAGTTTGGTCGTGCTAAGAGTCCAATTCTTGGGATGAAATATAAAGCCTGGAGCAGTTTTTCATTCCCTGGTGCAGCACTGCTTTATATTAGTTGAGGATTTAATAGTCAGAGGGTTGAACAGAAAAAGTTTTGAAGGACTTTTTCCTTCCTTGATTCAAATTGCAGGTTTAAAAGCAAAGCGCTCACATCAGCCCAGTATGTGTGCATATCTTTTCTTTTAGTTATGTTCTGATAGAACCCTGTTGGAAAAAACCTAAGCAGATTTGAAAGCTGGTAGTAACATCAATTCACCATTAAAAAGCATCTTATGTACTAGAATATTTAGCTTCTTGAGAACAGCCACATTGGTTCTACTAACATGGTTCCAAAACAGCTCTTTTCACCATCAGCCTAGACTAAGATGTTAAGCCCCAGTTCTTAATGCCTCGGTAATCCTCGTGCTGCTTGGCACTACAATCCTTTTTCTTCATTCTTACCAGAAGGTCTTTTTATTCTGAAAATATTTTCATGTAGCAATTGCTAAAACATCCTGGGTAATATTTAAGCAAAACTGAGCTGCCAGAAGCGGTATTTGAACCCACAAGTCCAGGAGAGCATACAACCTGAACGTAGTCCCCCAGACCGCTCAACCATTCGGCAGCTTGCAGATTTTGGTGAGATACCAAAGATCATCGTAAGCATCAACAAAAAAGGTTTATCTTTTTTGACTAAGCAAGCAACTAAAAGCGCTTCAAAACAATAGACGGGAGAGAAGGCATTGTTCGTCTGATAGTGTGCTCCAAGCATGTGCTAACCTGTGTTAAGGGAATCCTGCAAGTAAAGGTTTGAGTGAGTTGTGCACATGATCTAATGTGAATGGTGTGATCCATTTTGATTAATACAAAAGGTTTTATCTATATTTGTAATTCTGCCTGTAATGACAATCAGATCACTACTAAAAAGCGATTTCTACAGAGCAGAATAATAGGGCTAGGTGGAAAGAGTGAAAACTGCAAGATTTTAATTTCCCAAATCATTAAAATTATTTAAAAATGATGCGTGACATCAAACTTTGATTCAAGCAATAGGTATTGTTCTGATAACACATTCCATTCAAGGTATATCCCACCTGTGTAAAGTGGCATTCAAGGTCTCGCTCCCAGGGTAAGAGCATGCAGTCACAGTGACCTACATGGCGATGAAAATTTTCTGCAACCAGAAGAGAATTGGGTCATGTTAAGAGCTTAATTGTTGAAGTGAGATTAAAGGACTATAAAATCTCGACTTTTTGATTTTGGCATTCAGAGGGCTGTAAAGAGAAAGTGTTGAAAGATCCTTTCTCATAGGCAAAAACCACTTTCAGAAGGTTTGATGTTCACGATAGCCTTTACTAAGAAAATTTGGCCTCAGTGAGAATCGAACTCACGACCCCTGGTTTACAAGACCAGTGCTCTAACCCCTGAGCTATGAAGCCTGCATTTTGAAAGAGTCCCACAATATTTTTGACCAATTCTATATTCCTTTTTCAAAAATCTTAGAATGTCATAAGTAGGAATGAACCCATGCTTCCTGAAAAGATCATGCGGCCATCCTCAAATACACAAGTCGAAAAAATTGCGAAACTCAAAGAAAGTTTGGTCGTGCTAAGAGTCCAATTCTTGGGATGAAATATAAAGCCTGGAGCAGTTTTTCATTCCCTGGTGCAGCACTGCTTTATATTAGTTGAGGATTTAATAGTCAGAGGGTTGAACAGAAAAAGTTTTGAAGGACTTTTTCCTTCCTTGATTCAAATTGCAGGTTTAAAAGCAAAGCGCTCACATCAGCCCAGTATGTGTGCATATCTTTTCTTTTAGTTATGTTCTGATAGAACCCTGTTGGAAAAAACCTAAGCAGATTTGAAAGCTGGTAGTAACATCAATTCACCATTAAAAAGCATCTTATGTACTAGAATATTTAGCTTCTTGAGAACAGCCACATTGGTTCTACTAACATGGTTCCAAAACAGCTCTTTTCACCATCAGCCTAGACTAAGATGTTAAGCCCCAGTTCTTAATGCCTCGGTAATCCTCGTGCTGCTTGGCACTACAATCCTTTTTCTTCATTCTTACCAGAAGGTCTTTTTATTCTGAAAATATTTTCATGTAGCAATTGCTAAAACATCCTGGGTAATATTTAAGCAAAACTGAGCTGCCAGAAGCGGTATTTGAACCCACAAGTCCAGGAGAGCATACAACCTGAACGTAGTCCCCCAGACCGCTCAACCATTCGGCAGCTTGCAGATTTTGGTGAGATACCAAAGATCATCGTAAGCATCAACAAAAAAGGTTTATCTTTTTTGACTAAGCAAGCAACTAAAAGCGCTTCAAAACAATAGACGGGAGAGAAGGCATTGTTCGTCTGATAGTGTGCTCCAAGCATGTGCTAACCTGTGTTAAGGGAATCCTGCAAGTAAAGGTTTGAGTGAGTTGTGCACATGATCTAATGTGAATGGTGTGATCCATTTTGATTAATACAAAAGGTTTTATCTATATTTGTAATTCTGCCTGTAATGACAATCAGATCACTACTAAAAAGCGATTTCTACAGAGCAGAATAATAGGGCTAGGTGGAAAGAGTGAAAACTGCAAGATTTTAATTTCCCAAATCATTAAAATTATTTAAAAATGATGCGTGACATCAAACTTTGATTCAAGCAATAGGTATTGTTCTGATAACACATTCCATTCAAGGTATATCCCACCTGTGTAAAGTGGCATTCAAGGTCTCGCTCCCAGGGTAAGAGCATGCAGTCACAGTGACCTACATGGCGATGAAAATTTTCTGCAACCAGAAGAGAATTGGGTCATGTTAAGAGCTTAATTGTTGAAGTGAGATTAAAGGACTATAAAATCTCGACTTTTTGATTTTGGCATTCAGAGGGCTGTAAAGAGAAAGTGTTGAAAGATCCTTTCTCATAGGCAAAAACCACTTTCAGAAGGTTTGATGTTCACGATAGCCTTTACTAAGAAAATTTGGCCTCAGTGAGAATCGAACTCACGACCCCTGGTTTACAAGACCAGTGCTCTAACCCCTGAGCTATGAAGCCTGCATTTTGAAAGAGTCCCACAATATTTTTGACCAATTCTATATTCCTTTTTCAAAAATCTTAGAATGTCATAAGTAGGAATGAACCCATGCTTCCTGAAAAGATCATGCGGCCATCCTCAAATACACAAGTCGAAAAAATTGCGAAACTCAAAGAAAGTTTGGTCGTGCTAAGAGTCCAATTCTTGGGATGAAATATAAAGCCTGGAGCAGTTTTTCATTCCCTGGTGCAGCACTGCTTTATATTAGTTGAGGATTTAATAGTCAGAGGGTTGAACAGAAAAAGTTTTGAAGGACTTTTTCCTTCCTTGATTCAAATTGCAGGTTTAAAAGCAAAGCGCTCACATCAGCCCAGTATGTGTGCATATCTTTTCTTTTAGTTATGTTCTGATAGAACCCTGTTGGAAAAAACCTAAGCAGATTTGAAAGCTGGTAGTAACATCAATTCACCATTAAAAAGCATCTTATGTACTAGAATATTTAGCTTCTTGAGAACAGCCACATTGGTTCTACTAACATGGTTCCAAAACAGCTCTTTTCACCATCAGCCTAGACTAAGATGTTAAGCCCCAGTTCTTAATGCCTCGGTAATCCTCGTGCTGCTTGGCACTACAATCCTTTTTCTTCATTCTTACCAGAAGGTCTTTTTATTCTGAAAATATTTTCATGTAGCAATTGCTAAAACATCCTGGGTAATATTTAAGCAAAACTGAGCTGCCAGAAGCGGTATTTGAACCCACAAGTCCAGGAGAGCATACAACCTGAACGTAGTCCCCCAGACCGCTCAACCATTCGGCAGCTTGCAGATTTTGGTGAGATACCAAAGATCATCGTAAGCATCAACAAAAAAGGTTTATCTTTTTTGACTAAGCAAGCAACTAAAAGCGCTTCAAAACAATAGACGGGAGAGAAGGCATTGTTCGTCTGATAGTGTGCTCCAAGCATGTGCTAACCTGTGTTAAGGGAATCCTGCAAGTAAAGGTTTGAGTGAGTTGTGCACATGATCTAATGTGAATGGTGTGATCCATTTTGATTAATACAAAAGGTTTTATCTATATTTGTAATTCTGCCTGTAATGACAATCAGATCACTACTAAAAAGCGATTTCTACAGAGCAGAATAATAGGGCTAGGTGGAAAGAGTGAAAACTGCAAGATTTTAATTTCCCAAATCATTAAAATTATTTAAAAATGATGCGTGACATCAAACTTTGATTCAAGCAATAGGTATTGTTCTGATAACACATTCCATTCAAGGTATATCCCACCTGTGTAAAGTGGCATTCAAGGTCTCGCTCCCAGGGTAAGAGCATGCAGTCACAGTGACCTACATGGCGATGAAAATTTTCTGCAACCAGAAGAGAATTGGGTCATGTTAAGAGCTTAATTGTTGAAGTGAGATTAAAGGACTATAAAATCTCGACTTTTTGATTTTGGCATTCAGAGGGCTGTAAAGAGAAAGTGTTGAAAGATCCTTTCTCATAGGCAAAAACCACTTTCAGAAGGTTTGATGTTCACGATAGCCTTTACTAAGAAAATTTGGCCTCAGTGAGAATCGAACTCACGACCCCTGGTTTACAAGACAAGTTTTTCTGACCCCTGAGCTATGAAGCCTGCATTTTGAAAGAGTCCCACAATATTTTTGACCAATTCTATATTCCTTTTTCAAAAATCTTAGAATGTCATAAGTAGGAATGAACCCATGCTTCCTGAAAAGATCATGCGGCCATCCTCAAATACACAAGTCGAAAAAATTGCGAAACTCAAAGAAAGTTTGGTCGTGCTAAGAGTCCAATTCTTGGGATGAAATATAAAGCCTGGAGCAGTTTTTCATTCCCTGGTGCAGCACTGCTTTATATTAGTTGAGGATTTAATAGTCAGAGGGTTGAACAGAAAAAGTTTTGAAGGACTTTTTCCTTCCTTGATTCAAATTGCAGGTTTAAAAGCAAAGCGCTCACATCAGCCCAGTATGTGTGCATATCTTTTCTTTTAGTTATGTTCTGATAGAACCCTGTTGGAAAAAACCTAAGCAGATTTGAAAGCTGGTAGTAACATCAATTCACCATTAAAAAGCATCTTATGTACTAGAATATTTAGCTTCTTGAGAACAGCCACATTGGTTCTACTAACATGGTTCCAAAACAGCTCTTTTCACCATCAGCCTAGACTAAGATGTTAAGCCCCAGTTCTTAATGCCTCGGTAATCCTCGTGCTGCTTGGCACTACAATCCTTTTTCTTCATTCTTACCAGAAGGTCTTTTTATTCTGAAAATATTTTCATGTAGCAATTGCTAAAACATCCTGGGTAATATTTAAGCAAAACTGAGCTGCCAGAAGCGGTATTTGAACCCACAAGTCCAGGAGAGCATACAACCTGAACGTAGTCCCCCAGACCGCTCAACCATTCGGCAGCTTGCAGATTTTGGTGAGATACCAAAGATCATCGTAAGCATCAACAAAAAAGGTTTATCTTTTTTGACTAAGCAAGCAACTAAAAGCGCTTCAAAACAATAGACGGGAGAGAAGGCATTGTTCGTCTGATAGTGTGCTCCAAGCATGTGCTAACCTGTGTTAAGGGAATCCTGCAAGTAAAGGTTTGAGTGAGTTGTGCACATGATCTAATGTGAATGGTGTGATCCATTTTGATTAATACAAAAGGTTTTATCTATATTTGTAATTCTGCCTGTAATGACAATCAGATCACTACTAAAAAGCGATTTCTACAGAGCAGAATAATAGGGCTAGGTGGAAAGAGTGAAAACTGCAAGATTTTAATTTCCCAAATCATTAAAATTATTTAAAAATGATGCGTGACATCAAACTTTGATTCAAGCAATAGGTATTGTTCTGATAACACATTCCATTCAAGGTATATCCCACCTGTGTAAAGTGGCATTCAAGGTCTCGCTCCCAGGGTAAGAGCATGCAGTCACAGTGACCTACATGGCGATGAAAATTTTCTGCAACCAGAAGAGAATTGGGTCATGTTAAGAGCTTAATTGTTGAAGTGAGATTAAAGGACTATAAAATCTCGACTTTTTGATTTTGGCATTCAGAGGGCTGTAAAGAGAAAGTGTTGAAAGATCCTTTCTCATAGGCAAAAACCACTTTCAGAAGGTTTGATGTTCACGATAGCCTTTACTAAGAAAATTTGGCCTCAGTGAGAATCGAACTCACGACCCCTGGTTTACAAGACCAGTGCTCTAACCCCTGAGCTATGAAGCCTGCATTTTGAAAGAGTCCCACAATATTTTTGACCAATTCTATATTCCTTTTTCAAAAATCTTAGAATGTCATAAGTAGGAATGAACCCATGCTTCCTGAAAAGATCATGCGGCCATCCTCAAATACACAAGTCGAAAAAATTGCGAAACTCAAAGAAAGTTTGGTCGTGCTAAGAGTCCAATTCTTGGGATGAAATATAAAGCCTGGAGCAGTTTTTCATTCCCTGGTGCAGCACTGCTTTATATTAGTTGAGGATTTAATAGTCAGAGGGTTGAACAGAAAAAGTTTTGAAGGACTTTTTCCTTCCTTGATTCAAATTGCAGGTTTAAAAGCAAAGCGCTCACATCAGCCCAGTATGTGTGCATATCTTTTCTTTTAGTTATGTTCTGATAGAACCCTGTTGGAAAAAACCTAAGCAGATTTGAAAGCTGGTAGTAACATCAATTCACCATTAAAAAGCATCTTATGTACTAGAATATTTAGCTTCTTGAGAACAGCCACATTGGTTCTACTAACATGGTTCCAAAACAGCTCTTTTCACCATCAGCCTAGACTAAGATGTTAAGCCCCAGTTCTTAATGCCTCGGTAATCCTCGTGCTGCTTGGCACTACAATCCTTTTTCTTCATTCTTACCAGAAGGTCTTTTTATTCTGAAAATATTTTCATGTAGCAATTGCTAAAACATCCTGGGTAATATTTAAGCAAAACTGAGCTGCCAGAAGCGGTATTTGAACCCACAAGTCCAGGAGAGCATACAACCTGAACGTAGTCCCCCAGACCGCTCAACCATTCGGCAGCTTGCAGATTTTGGTGAGATACCAAAGATCATCGTAAGCATCAACAAAAAAGGTTTATCTTTTTTGACTAAGCAAGCAACTAAAAGCGCTTCAAAACAATAGACGGGAGAGAAGGCATTGTTCGTCTGATAGTGTGCTCCAAGCATGTGCTAACCTGTGTTAAGGGAATCCTGCAAGTAAAGGTTTGAGTGAGTTGTGCACATGATCTAATGTGAATGGTGTGATCCATTTTGATTAATACAAAAGGTTTTATCTATATTTGTAATTCTGCCTGTAATGACAATCAGATCACTACTAAAAAGCGATTTCTACAGAGCAGAATAATAGGGCTAGGTGGAAAGAGTGAAAACTGCAAGATTTTAATTTCCCAAATCATTAAAATTATTTAAAAATTATGCGTGACATCAAACTTTGATTCAAGCAATAGGTATTGTTCTGATAACACATTCCATTCAAGGTATATCCCACCTGTGTAAAGTGGCATTCAAGGTCTCGCTCCCAGGGTAAGAGCATGCAGTCACAGTGACCTACATGGCGATGAAAATTTTCTGCAACCAGAAGAGAATTGGGTCATGTTAAGAGCTTAATTGTTGAAGTGAGATTAAAGGACTATAAAATCTCGACTTTTTGATTTTGGCATTCAGAGGGCTGTAAAGAGAAAGTGTTGAAAGATCCTTTCTCATAGGCAAAAACCACTTTCAGAAGGTTTGATGTTCACGATAGCCTTTACTAAGAAAATTTGGCCTCAGTGAGAATCGAACTCACGACCCCTGGTTTACAAGACCAGTGCTCTAACCCCTGAGCTATGAAGCCTGCATTTTGAAAGAGTCCCACAATATTTTTGACCAATTCTATATTCCTTTTTCAAAAATCTTAGAATGTCATAAGTAGGAATGAACCCATGCTTCCTGAAAAGATCATGCGGCCATCCTCAAATACACAAGTCGAAAAAATTGCGAAACTCAAAGAAAGTTTGGTCGTGCTAAGAGTCCAATTCTTGGGATGAAATATAAAGCCTGGAGCAGTTTTTCATTCCCTGGTGCAGCACTGCTTTATATTAGTTGAGGATTTAATAGTCAGAGGGTTGAACAGAAAAAGTTTTGAAGGACTTTTTCCTTCCTTGATTCAAATTGCAGGTTTAAAAGCAAAGCGCTCACATCAGCCCAGTATGTGTGCATATCTTTTCTTTTAGTTATGTTCTGATAGAACCCTGTTGGAAAAAACCTAAGCAGATTTGAAAGCTGGTAGTAACATCAATTCACCATTAAAAAGCATCTTATGTACTAGAATATTTAGCTTCTTGAGAACAGCCACATTGGTTCTACTAACATGGTTCCAAAACAGCTCTTTTCACCATCAGCCTAGACTAAGATGTTAAGCCCCAGTTCTTAATGCCTCGGTAATCCTCGTGCTGCTTGGCACTACAATCCTTTTTCTTCATTCTTACCAGAAGGTCTTTTTATTCTGAAAATATTTTCATGTAGCAATTGCTAAAACATCCTGGGTAATATTTAAGCAAAACTGAGCTGCCAGAAGCGGTATTTGAACCCACAAGTCCAGGAGAGCATACAACCTGAACGTAGTCCCCCAGACCGCTCAACCATTCGGCAGCTTGCAGATTTTGGTGAGATACCAAAGATCATCGTAAGCATCAACAAAAAAGGTTTATCTTTTTTGACTAAGCAAGCAACTAAAAGCGCTTCAAAACAATAGACGGGAGAGAAGGCATTGTTCGTCTGATAGTGTGCTCCAAGCATGTGCTAACCTGTGTTAAGGGAATCCTGCAAGTAAAGGTTTGAGTGAGTTGTGCACATGATCTAATGTGAATGGTGTGATCCATTTTGATTAATACAAAAGGTTTTATCTATATTTGTAATTCTGCCTGTAATGACAATCAGATCACTACTAAAAAGCGATTTCTACAGAGCAGAATAATAGGGCTAGGTGGAAAGAGTGAAAACTGCAAGATTTTAATTTCCCAAATCATTAAAATTATTTAAAAATTATGCGTGACATCAAACTTTGATTCAAGCAATAGGTATTGTTCTGATAACACATTCCATTCAAGGTATATCCCACCTGTGTAAAGTGGCATTCAAGGTCTCGCTCCCAGGGTAAGAGCATGCAGTCACAGTGACCTACATGGCGATGAAAATTTTCTGCAACCAGAAGAGAATTGGGTCATGTTAAGAGCTTAATTGTTGAAGTGAGATTAAAGGACTATAAAATCTCGACTTTTTGATTTTGGCATTCAGAGGGCTGTAAAGAGAAAGTGTTGAAAGATCCTTTCTCATAGGCAAAAACCACTTTCAGAAGGTTTGATGTTCACGATAGCCTTTACTAAGAAAATTTGGCCTCAGTGAGAATCGAACTCACGACCCCTGGTTTACAAGACAAGTTTTTCTGACCCCTGAGCTATGAAGCCTGCATTTTGAAAGAGTCCCACAATATTTTTGACCAATTCTATATTCCTTTTTCAAAAATCTTAGAATGTCATAAGTAGGAATGAACCCATGCTTCCTGAAAAGATCATGCGGCCATCCTCAAATACACAAGTCGAAAAAATTGCGAAACTCAAAGAAAGTTTGGTCGTGCTAAGAGTCCAATTCTTGGGATGAAATATAAAGCCTGGAGCAGTTTTTCATTCCCTGGTGCAGCACTGCTTTATATTAGTTGAGGATTTAATAGTCAGAGGGTTGAACAGAAAAAGTTTTGAAGGACTTTTTCCTTCCTTGATTCAAATTGCAGGTTTAAAAGCAAAGCGCTCACATCAGCCCAGTATGTGTGCATATCTTTTCTTTTAGTTATGTTCTGATAGAACCCTGTTGGAAAAAACCTAAGCAGATTTGAAAGCTGGTAGTAACATCAATTCACCATTAAAAAGCATCTTATGTACTAGAATATTTAGCTTCTTGAGAACAGCCACATTGGTTCTACTAACATGGTTCCAAAACAGCTCTTTTCACCATCAGCCTAGACTAAGATGTTAAGCCCCAGTTCTTAATGCCTCGGTAATCCTCGTGCTGCTTGGCACTACAATCCTTTTTCTTCATTCTTACCAGAAGGTCTTTTTATTCTGAAAATATTTTCATGTAGCAATTGCTAAAACATCCTGGGTAATATTTAAGCAAAACTGAGCTGCCAGAAGCGGTATTTGAACCCACAAGTCCAGGAGAGCATACAACCTGAACGTAGTCCCCCAGACCGCTCAACCATTCGGCAGCTTGCAGATTTTGGTGAGATACCAAAGATCATCGTAAGCATCAACAAAAAAGGTTTATCTTTTTTGACTAAGCAAGCAACTAAAAGCGCTTCAAAACAATAGACGGGAGAGAAGGCATTGTTCGTCTGATAGTGTGCTCCAAGCATGTGCTAACCTGTGTTAAGGGAATCCTGCAAGTAAAGGTTTGAGTGAGTTGTGCACATGATCTAATGTGAATGGTGTGATCCATTTTGATTAATACAAAAGGTTTTATCTATATTTGTAATTCTGCCTGTAATGACAATCAGATCACTACTAAAAAGCGATTTCTACAGAGCAGAATAATAGGGCTAGGTGGAAAGAGTGAAAACTGCAAGATTTTAATTTCCCAAATCATTAAAATTATTTAAAAATGATGCGTGACATCAAACTTTGATTCAAGCAATAGGTATTGTTCTGATAACACATTCCATTCAAGGTATATCCCACCTGTGTAAAGTGGCATTCAAGGTCTCGCTCCCAGGGTAAGAGCATGCAGTCACAGTGACCTACATGGCGATGAAAATTTTCTGCAACCAGAAGAGAATTGGGTCATGTTAAGAGCTTAATTGTTGAAGTGAGATTAAAGGACTATAAAATCTCGACTTTTTGATTTTGGCATTCAGAGGGCTGTAAAGAGAAAGTGTTGAAAGATCCTTTCTCATAGGCAAAAACCACTTTCAGAAGGTTTGATGTTCACGATAGCCTTTACTAAGAAAATTTGGCCTCAGTGAGAATCGAACTCACGACCCCTGGTTTACAAGACCAGTGCTCTAACCCCTGAGCTATGAAGCCTGCATTTTGAAAGAGTCCCACAATATTTTTGACCAATTCTATATTCCTTTTTCAAAAATCTTAGAATGTCATAAGTAGGAATGAACCCATGCTTCCTGAAAAGATCATGCGGCCATCCTCAAATACACAAGTCGAAAAAATTGCGAAACTCAAAGAAAGTTTGGTCGTGCTAAGAGTCCAATTCTTGGGATGAAATATAAAGCCTGGAGCAGTTTTTCATTCCCTGGTGCAGCACTGCTTTATATTAGTTGAGGATTTAATAGTCAGAGGGTTGAACAGAAAAAGTTTTGAAGGACTTTTTCCTTCCTTGATTCAAATTGCAGGTTTAAAAGCAAAGCGCTCACATCAGCCCAGTATGTGTGCATATCTTTTCTTTTAGTTATGTTCTGATAGAACCCTGTTGGAAAAAACCTAAGCAGATTTGAAAGCTGGTAGTAACATCAATTCACCATTAAAAAGCATCTTATGTACTAGAATATTTAGCTTCTTGAGAACAGCCACATTGGTTCTACTAACATGGTTCCAAAACAGCTCTTTTCACCATCAGCCTAGACTAAGATGTTAAGCCCCAGTTCTTAATGCCTCGGTAATCCTCGTGCTGCTTGGCACTACAATCCTTTTTCTTCATTCTTACCAGAAGGTCTTTTTATTCTGAAAATATTTTCATGTAGCAATTGCTAAAACATCCTGGGTAATATTTAAGCAAAACTGAGCTGCCAGAAGCGGTATTTGAACCCACAAGTCCAGGAGAGCATACAACCTGAACATAGTCCCCCAGACCGCTCAACCATTCGGCAGCTTGCAGATTTTGGTGAGATACCAAAGATCATCGTAAGCATCAACAAAAAAGGTTTATCTTTTTTGACTAAGCAAGCAACTAAAAGCGCTTCAAAACAATAGACGGGAGAGAAGGCATTGTTCGTCTGATAGTGTGCTCCAAGCATGTGCTAACCTGTGTTAAGGGAATCCTGCAAGTAAAGGTTTGAGTGAGTTGTGCACATGATGTAATGTGAATGGTGTGATCCATTTTGATTAATACAAAAGGTTTTATCTATATTTGTAATTCTGCCTGTAATGACAATCAGATCACTACTAAAAAGCGATTTCTACAGAGCAGAATAATAGGGCTAGGTGGAAAGAGTGAAAACTGCAAGATTTTAATTTCCCAAATCATTAAAATTATTTAAAAATGATGCGTGACATCAAACTTTGATTCAAGCAATAGGTATTGTTCTGATAACACATTCCATTCAAGATATATCCCACCTGTGTAAAGTGGCATTCAAGGTCTCGCTCCCAGGGTAAGAGCATGCAGTCACAGTGACCTACATGGCGATGAAAATTTTCTGCAACCAGAAGAGAATTGGGTCATGTTAAGAGCTTAATTGTTGAAGTGAGATTAAAGGACTATAAAATCTCGACTTTTTGATTTTGGCATTCAGAGGGCTGTAAAGAGAAAGTGTTGAAAGATCCTTTCTCATAGGCAAAAACCACTTTCAGAAGGTTTGATGTTCACGATAGCCTTTACTAAGAAAATTTGGCCTCAGTGAGAATCGAACTCACGACCCCTGGTTTACAAGACCAGTGCTCTAACCCCTGAGCTATGAAGCCTGCATTTTGAAAGAGTCCCACAATATTTTTGACCAATTCTATATTCCTTTTTCAAAAATCTTAGAATGTCATAAGTAGGAATGAACCCATGCTTCCTGAAAAGATCATGCGGCCATCCTCAAATACACAAGTCGAAAAAATTGCGAAACTCAAAGAAAGTTTGGTCGTGCTAAGAGTCCAATTCTTGGGATGAAATATAAAGCCTGGAGCAGTTTTTCATTCCCTGGTGCAGCACTGCTTTATATTAGTTGAGGATTTAATAGTCAGAGGGTTGAACAGAAAAAGTTTTGAAGGACTTTTTCCTTCCTTGATTCAAATTGCAGGTTTAAAAGCAAAGCGCTCACATCAGCCCAGTATGTGTGCATATCTTTTCTTTTAGTTATGTTCTGATAGAACCCTGTTGGAAAAAACCTAAGCAGATTTGAAAGCTGGTAGTAACATCAATTCACCATTAAAAAGCATCTTATGTACTAGAATATTTAGCTTCTTGAGAACAGCCACATTGGTTCTACTAACATGGTTCCAAAACAGCTCTTTTCACCATCAGCCTAGACTAAGATGTTAAGCCCCAGTTCTTAATGCCTCGGTAATCCTCGTGCTGCTTGGCACTACAATCCTTTTTCTTCATTCTTACCAGAAGGTCTTTTTATTCTGAAAATATTTTCATGTAGCAATTGCTAAAACATCCTGGGTAATATTTAAGCAAAACTGAGCTGCCAGAAGCGGTATTTGAACCCACAAGTCCAGGAGAGCATACAACCTGAACGTAGTCCCCCAGACCGCTCAACCATTCGGCAGCTTGCAGATTTTGGTGAGATACCAAAGATCATCGTAAGCATCAACAAAAAAGGTTTATCTTTTTTGACTAAGCAAGCAACTAAAAGCGCTTCAAAACAATAGACGGGAGAGAAGGCATTGTTCGTCTGATAGTGTGCTCCAAGCATGTGCTAACCTGTGTTAAGGGAATCCTGCAAGTAAAGGTTTGAGTGAGTTGTGCACATGATCTAATGTGAATGGTGTGATCCATTTTGATTAATACAAAAGGTTTTATCTATATTTGTAATTCTGCCTGTAATGACAATCAGATCACTACTAAAAAGCGATTTCTACAGAGCAGAATAATAGGGCTAGGTGGAAAGAGTGAAAACTGCAAGATTTTAATTTCCCAAATCATTAAAATTATTTAAAAATGATGCGTGACATCAAACTTTGATTCAAGCAATAGGTATTGTTCTGATAACACATTCCATTCAAGGTATATCCCACCTGTGTAAAGTGGCATTCAAGGTCTCGCTCCCAGGGTAAGAGCATGCAGTCACAGTGACCTACATGGCGATGAAAATTTTCTGCAACCAGAAGAGAATTGGGTCATGTTAAGAGCTTAATTGTTGAAGTGAGATTAAAGGACTATAAAATCTCGACTTTTTGATTTTGGCATTCAGAGGGCTGTAAAGAGAAAGTGTTGAAAGATGCTTTCTCATAGGCAAAAACCACTTTCAGAAGGTTTGATGTTCACGATAGCCTTTACTAAGAAAATTTGGCCTCAGTGAGAATCGAACTCACGACCCCTGGTTTACAAGACCAGTGCTCTAACCCCTGAGCTATGAAGCCTGCATTTTGAAACAGTCCCACAATATTTTTGACCAATTCTATATTCCTTTTTCAAAAATCTTAGAATGTCATAAGTAGGAATGAACCCATGCTTCCTGAAAAGATCATGCGGCCATCCTCAAATACACAAGTCGAAAAAATTGCGAAACTCAAAGAAAGTTTGGTCGTGCTAAGAGTCCAATTCTTGGGATGAAATATAAAGCCTGGAGCAGTTTTTCATTCCCTGGTGCAGCACTGCTTTATATTAGTTGAGGATTTAATAGTCAGAGGGTTGAACAGAAAAAGTTTTGAAGGACTTTTTCCTTCCTTGATTCAAATTGCAGGTTTAAAAGCAAAGCGCTCACATCAGCCCAGTATGTGTGCATATCTTTTCTTTTAGTTATGTTCTGATAGAACCCTGTTGGAAAAAACCTAAGCAGATTTGAAAGCTGGTAGTAACATCAATTCACCATTAAAAAGCATCTTATGTACTAGAATATTTAGCTTCTTGAGAACAGCCACATTGGTTCTACTAACATGGTTCCAAAACAGCTCTTTTCACCATCAGCCTAGACTAAGATGTTAAGCCCCAGTTCTTAATGCCTCGGTAATCCTCGTGCTGCTTGGCACTACAATCCTTTTTCTTCATTCTTACCAGAAGGTCTTTTTATTCTGAAAATATTTTCATGTAGCAATTGCTAAAACATCCTGGGTAATATTTAAGCAAAACTGAGCTGCCAGAAGCGGTATTTGAACCCACAAGTCCAGGAGAGCATACAACCTGAACGTAGTCCCCCAGACCGCTCAACCATTCGGCAGCTTGCAGATTTTGGTGAGATACCAAAGATCATCGTAAGCATCAACAAAAAAGGTTTATCTTTTTTGACTAAGCAAGCAACTAAAAGCGCTTCAAAACAATAGACGGGAGAGAAGGCATTGTTCGTCTGATAGTGTGCTCCAAGCATGTGCTAACCTGTGTTAAGGGAATCCTGCAAGTAAAGGTTTGAGTGAGTTGTGCACATGATCTAATGTGAATGGTGTGATCCATTTTGATTAATACAAAAGGTTTTATCTATATTTGTAATTCTGCCTGTAATGACAATCAGATCACTACTAAAAAGCGATTTCTACAGAGCAGAATAATAGGGCTAGGTGGAAAGAGTGAAAACTGCAAGATTTTAATTTCCCAAATCATTAAAATTATTTAAAAATGATGCGTGACATCAAACTTTGATTCAAGCAATAGGTATTGTTCTGATAACACATTCCATTCAAGGTATATCCCACCTGTGTAAAGTGGCATTCAAGGTCTCGCTCCCAGGGTAAGAGCATGCAGTCACAGTGACCTACATGGCGATGAAAATTTTCTGCAACCAGAAGAGAATTGGGTCATGTTAAGAGCTTAATTGTTGAAGTGAGATTAAAGGACTATAAAATCTCGACTTTTTGATTTTGGCATTCAGAGGGCTGTAAAGAGAAAGTGTTGAAAGATCCTTTCTCATAGGCAAAAACCACTTTCAGAAGGTTTGATGTTCACGATAGCCTTTACTAAGAAAATTTGGCCTCAGTGAGAATCGAACTCACGACCTCTGGTTTACAAGACCAGTGCTCTAACCCCTGAGCTATGAAGCCTGCATTTTGAAAGAGTCCCACAATATTTTTGACCAATTCTATATTCCTTTTTCAAAAATCTTAGAATGTCATAAGTAGGAATGAACCCATGCTTCCTGAAAAGATCATGCGGCCATCCTCAAATACACAAGTCGAAAAAATTGCGAAACTCAAAGAAAGTTTGGTCGTGCTAAGAGTCCAATTCTTGGGATGAAATATAAAGCCTGGAGCAGTTTTTCATTCCCTGGTGCAGCACTGCTTTATATTAGTTGAGGATTTAATAGTCAGAGGGTTGAACAGAAAAAGTTTTGAAGGACTTTTTCCTTCCTTGATTCAAATTGCAGGTTTAAAAGCAAAGCGCTCACATCAGCCCAGTATGTGTGCATATCTTTTCTTTTAGTTATGTTCTGATAGAACCCTGTTGGAAAAAACCTAAGCAGATTTGAAAGCTGGTAGTAACATCAATTCACCATTAAAAAGCATCTTATGTACTAGAATATTTAGCTTCTTGAGAACAGCCACATTGGTTCTACTAACATGGTTCCAAAACAGCTCTTTTCACCATCAGCCTAGACTAAGATGTTAAGCCCCAGTTCTTAATGCCTCGGTAATCCTCGTGCTGCTTGGCACTACAATCCTTTTTCTTCATTCTTACCAGAAGGTCTTTTTATTCTGAAAATATTTTCATGTAGCAATTGCTAAAACATCCTGGGTAATATTTAAGCAAAACTGAGCTGCCAGAAGCGGTATTTGAACCCACAAGTCCAGGAGAGCATACAACCTGAACATAGTCCCCCAGACCGCTCAACCATTCGGCAGCTTGCAGATTTTGGTGAGATACCAAAGATCATCGTAAGCATCAACAAAAAAGGTTTATCTTTTTTGACTAAGCAAGCAACTAAAAGCGCTTCAAAACAATAGACGGGAGAGAAGGCATTGTTCGTCTGATAGTGTGCTCCAAGCATGTGCTAACCTGTGTTAAGGGAATCCTGCAAGTAAAGGTTTGAGTGAGTTGTGCACATGATCTAATGTGAATGGTGTGATCCATTTTGATTAATACAAAAGGTTTTATCTATATTTGTAATTCTGCCTGTAATGACAATCAGATCACTACTAAAAAGCGATTTCTACAGAGCAGAATAATAGGGCTAGGTGGAAAGAGTGAAAACTGCAAGATTTTAATTTCCCAAATCATTAAAATTATTTAAAAATGATGCGTGACATCAAACTTTGATTCAAGCAATAGGTATTGTTCTGATAACACATTCCATTCAAGGTATATCCCACCTGTGTAAAGTGGCATTCAAGGTCTCGCTCCCAGGGTAAGAGCATGCAGTCACAGTGACCTACATGGCGATGAAAATTTTCTGCAACCAGAAGAGAATTGGGTCATGTTAAGAGCTTAATTGTTGAAGTGAGATTAAAGGACTATAAAATCTCGACTTTTTGATTTTGGCATTCAGAGGGCTGTAAAGAGAAAGTGTTGAAAGATCCTTTCTCATAGGCAAAAACCACTTTCAGAAGGTTTGATGTTCACGATAGCCTTTACTAAGAAAATTTGGCCTCAGTGAGAATCGAACTCACGACCCCTGGTTTACAAGACCAGTGCTCTAACCCCTGAGCTATGAAGCCTGCATTTTGAAAGAGTCCCACAATATTTTTGACCAATTCTATATTCCTTTTTCAAAAATCTTAGAATGTCATAAGTAGGAATGAACCCATGCTTCCTGAAAAGATCATGCGGCCATCCTCAAATACACAAGTCGAAAAAATTGCGAAACTCAAAGAAAGTTTGGTCGTGCTAAGAGTCCAATTCTTGGGATGAAATATAAAGCCTGGAGCAGTTTTTCATTCCCTGGTGCAGCACTGCTTTATATTAGTTGAGGATTTAATAGTCAGAGGGTTGAACAGAAAAAGTTTTGAAGGACTTTTTCCTTCCTTGATTCAAATTGCAGGTTTAAAAGCAAAGCGCTCACATCAGCCCAGTATGTGTGCATATCTTTTCTTTTAGTTATGTTCTGATAGAACCCTGTTGGAAAAAACCTAAGCAGATTTGAAAGCTGGTAGTAACATCAATTCACCATTAAAAAGCATCTTATGTACTAGAATATTTAGCTTCTTGAGAACAGCCACATTGGTTCTACTAACATGGTTCCAAAACAGCTCTTTTCACCATCAGCCTAGACTAAGATGTTAAGCCCCAGTTCTTAATGCCTCGGTAATCCTCGTGCTGCTTGGCACTACAATCCTTTTTCTTCATTCTTACCAGAAGGTCTTTTTATTCTGAAAATATTTTCATGTAGCAATTGCTAAAACATCCTGGGTAATATTTAAGCAAAACTGAGCTGCCAGAAGCGGTATTTGAACCCACAAGTCCAGGAGAGCATACAACCTGAACGTAGTCCCCCAGACCGCTCAACCATTCGGCAGCTTGCAGATTTTGGTGAGATACCAAAGATCATCGTAAGCATCAACAAAAAAGGTTTATCTTTTTTGACTAAGCAAGCAACTAAAAGCGCTTCAAAACAATAGACGGGAGAGAAGGCATTGTTCGTCTGATAGTGTGCTCCAAGCATGTGCTAACCTGTGTTAAGGGAATCCTGCAAGTAAAGGTTTGAGTGAGTTGTGCACATGATCTAATGTGAATGGTGTGATCCATTTTGATTAATACAAAAGGTTTTATCTATATTTGTAATTCTGCCTGTAATGACAATCAGATCACTACTAAAAAGCGATTTCTACAGAGCAGAATAATAGGGCTAGGTGGAAAGAGTGAAAACTGCAAGATTTTAATTTCCCAAATCATTAAAATTATTTAAAAATGATGCGTGACATCAAACTTTGATTCAAGCAATAGGTATTGTTCTGATAACACATTCCATTCAAGGTATATCCCACCTGTGTAAAGTGGCATTCAAGGTCTCGCTCCCAGGGTAAGAGCATGCAGTCACAGTGACCTACATGGCGATGAAAATTTTCTGCAACCAGAAGAGAATTGGGTCATGTTAAGAGCTTAATTGTTGAAGTGAGATTAAAGGACTATAAAATCTCGACTTTTTGATTTTGGCATTCAGAGGGCTGTAAAGAGAAAGTGTTGAAAGATCCTTTCTCATAGGCAAAAACCACTTTCAGAAGGTTTGATGTTCACGATAGCCTTTACTAAGAAAATTTGGCCTCAGTGAGAATCGAACTCACGACCCCTGGTTTACAAGACCAGTGCTCTAACCCCTGAGCTATGAAGCCTGCATTTTGAAACAGTCCCACAATATTTCTGACCAATTCTATATTCCTTTTTCAAAAATCTTAGAATGTCATAAGTAGGAATGAACCCATGCTTCCTGAAAAGATCATGCGGCCATCCTCAAATACACAAGTCGAAAAAATTGCGAAACTCAAAGAAAGTTTGGTCGTGCTAAGAGTCCAATTCTTGGGATGAAATATAAAGCCTGGAGCAGTTTTTCATTCCCTGGTGCAGCACTGCTTTATATTAGTTGAGGATTTAATAGTCAGAGGGTTGAACAGAAAAAGTTTTGAAGGACTTTTTCCTTCCTTGATTCAAATTGCAGGTTTAAAAGCAAAGCGCTCACATCAGCCCAGTATGTGTGCATATCTTTTCTTTTAGTTATGTTCTGATAGAACCCTGTTGGAAAAAACCTAAGCAGATTTGAAAGCTGGTAGTAACATCAATTCACCATTAAAAAGCATCTTATGTACTAGAATATTTAGCTTCTTGAGAACAGCCACATTGGTTCTACTAACATGGTTCCAAAACAGCTCTTTTCACCATCAGCCTAGACTAAGATGTTAAGCCCCAGTTCTTAATGCCTCGGTAATCCTCGTGCTGCTTGGCACTACAATCCTTTTTCTTCATTCTTACCAGAAGGTCTTTTTATTCTGAAAATATTTTCATGTAGCAATTGCTAAAACATCCTGGGTAATATTTAAGCAAAACTGAGCTGCCAGAAGCGGTATTTGAACCCACAAGTCCAGGAGAGCATACAACCTGAACGTAGTCCCCCAGACCGCTCAACCATTCGGCAGCTTGCAGATTTTGGTGAGATACCAAAGATCATCGTAAGCATCAACAAAAAAGGTTTATCTTTTTTGACTAAGCAAGCAACTAAAAGCGCTTCAAAACAATAGACGGGAGAGAAGGCATTGTTCGTCTGATAGTGTGCTCCAAGCATGTGCTAACCTGTGTTAAGGGAATCCTGCAAGTAAAGGTTTGAGTGAGTTGTGCACATGATCTAATGTGAATGGTGTGATCCATTTTGATTAATACAAAAGGTTTTATCTATATTTGTAATTCTGCCTGTAATGACAATCAGATCACTACTAAAAAGCGATTTCTACAGAGCAGAATAATAGGGCTAGGTGGAAAGAGTGAAAACTGCAAGATTTTAATTTCCCAAATCATTAAAATTATTTAAAAATGATGCGTGACATCAAACTTTGATTCAAGCAATAGGTATTGTTCTGATAACACATTCCATTCAAGGTATATCCCACCTGTGTAAAGTGGCATTCAAGGTCTCGCTCCCAGGGTAAGAGCATGCAGTCACAGTGACCTACATGGCGATGAAAATTTTCTGCAACCAGAAGAGAATTGGGTCATGTTAAGAGCTTAATTGTTGAAGTGAGATTAAAGGACTATAAAATCTCGACTTTTTGATTTTGGCATTCAGAGGGCTGTAAAGAGAAAGTGTTGAAAGATCCTTTCTCATAGGCAAAAACCACTTTCAGAAGGTTTGATGTTCACGATAGCCTTTACTAAGAAAATTTGGCCTCAGTGAGAATCGAACTCACGACCCCTGGTTTACAAGACCAGTGCTCTAACCCCTGAGCTATGAAGCCTGCATTTTGAAAGAGTCCCACAATATTTTTGACCAATTCTATATTCCTTTTTCAAAAATCTTAGAATGTCATAAGTAGGAATGAACCCATGCTTCCTGAAAAGATCATGCGGCCATCCTCAAATACACAAGTCGAAAAAATTGCGAAACTCAAAGAAAGTTTGGTCGTGCTAAGAGTCCAATTCTTGGGATGAAATATAAAGCCTGGAGCAGTTTTTCATTCCCTGGTGCAGCACTGCTTTATATTAGTTGAGGATTTAATAGTCAGAGGGTTGAACAGAAAAAGTTTTGAAGGACTTTTTCCTTCCTTGATTCAAATTGCAGGTTTAAAAGCAAAGCGCTCACATCAGCCCAGTATGTGTGCATATCTTTTCTTTTAGTTATGTTCTGATAGAACCCTGTTGGAAAAAACCTAAGCAGATTTGAAAGCTGGTAGTAACATCAATTCACCATTAAAAAGCATCTTATGTACTAGAATATTTAGCTTCTTGAGAACAGCCACATTGGTTCTACTAACATGGTTCCAAAACAGCTCTTTTCACCATCAGCCTAGACTAAGATGTTAAGCCCCAGTTCTTAATGCCTCGGTAATCCTCGTGCTGCTTGGCACTACAATCCTTTTTCTTCATTCTTACCAGAAGGTCTTTTTATTCTGAAAATATTTTCATGTAGCAATTGCTAAAACATCCTGGGTAATATTTAAGCAAAACTGAGCTGCCAGAAGCGGTATTTGAACCCACAAGTCCAGGAGAGCATACAACCTGAACGTAGTCCCCCAGACCGCTCAACCATTCGGCAGCTTGCAGATTTTGGTGAGATACCAAAGATCATCGTAAGCATCAACAAAAAAGGTTTATCTTTTTTGACTAAGCAAGCAACTAAAAGCGCTTCAAAACAATAGACGGGAGAGAAGGCATTGTTCGTCTGATAGTGTGCTCCAAGCATGTGCTAACCTGTGTTAAGGGAATCCTGCAAGTAAAGGTTTGAGTGAGTTGTGCACATGATCTAATGTGAATGGTGTGATCCATTTTGATTAATACAAAAGGTTTTATCTATATTTGTAATTCTGCCTGTAATGACAATCAGATCACTACTAAAAAGCGATTTCTACAGAGCAGAATAATAGGGCTAGGTGGAAAGAGTGAAAACTGCAAGTTTTTAATTTCCCAAATCATTAAAATTATTTAAAAATTATGCGTGACATCAAACTTTGATTCAAGCAATAGGTATTGTTCTGATAACACATTCCATTCAAGGTATATCCCACCTGTGTAAAGTGGCATTCAAGGTCTCGCTCCCAGGGTAAGAGCATGCAGTCACAGTGACCTACATGGCGATGAAAATTTTCTGCAACCAGAAGAGAATTGGGTCATGTTAAGAGCTTAATTGTTGAAGTGAGATTAAAGGACTATAAAATCTCGACTTTTTGATTTTGGCATTCAGAGGGCTGTAAAGAGAAAGTGTTGAAAGATCCTTTCTCATAGGCAAAAACCACTTTCAGAAGGTTTGATGTTCACGATAGCCTTTACTAAGAAAATTTGGCCTCAGTGAGAATCGAACTCACGACCCCTGGTTTACAAGACCAGTGCTCTAACCCCTGAGCTATGAAGCCTGCATTTTGAAACAGTCCCACAATATTTCTGACCAATTCTATATTCCTTTTTCAAAAATCTTAGAATGTCATAAGTAGGAATGAACCCATGCTTCCTGAAAAGATCATGCGGCCATCCTCAAATACACAAGTCGAAAAAATTGCGAAACTCAAAGAAAGTTTGGTCGTGCTAAGAGTCCAATTCTTGGGATGAAATATAAAGCCTGGAGCAGTTTTTCATTCCCTGGTGCAGCACTGCTTTATATTAGTTGAGGATTTAATAGTCAGAGGGTTGAACAGAAAAAGTTTTGAAGGACTTTTTCCTTCCTTGATTCAAATTGCAGGTTTAAAAGCAAAGCGCTCACATCAGCCCAGTATGTGTGCATATCTTTTCTTTTAGTTATGTTCTGATAGAACCCTGTTGGAAAAAACCTAAGCAGATTTGAAAGCTGGTAGTAACATCAATTCACCATTAAAAAGCATCTTATGTACTATAATATTTAGCTTCTTGAGAACAGCCACATTGGTTCTACTAACATGGTTCCAAAACAGCTCTTTTCACCATCAGCCTAGACTAAGATGTTAAGCCCCAGTTCTTAATGCCTCGGTAATCCTCGTGCTGCTTGGCACTACAATCCTTTTTCTTCATTCTTACCAGAAGGTCTTTTTATTCTGAAAATATTTTCATGTAGCAATTGCTAAAACATCCTGGGTAATATTTAAGCAAAACTGAGCTGCCAGAAGCGGTATTTGAACCCACAAGTCCAGGAGAGCATACAACCTGAACATAGTCCCCCAGACCGCTCAACCATTCGGCAGCTTGCAGATTTTGGTGAGATACCAAAGATCATCGTAAGCATCAACAAAAAAGGTTTATCTTTTTTGACTAAGCAAGCAACTAAAAGCGCTTCAAAACAATAGACGGGAGAGAAGGCATTGTTCGTCTGATAGTGTGCTCCAAGCATGTGCTAACCTGTGTTAAGGGAATCCTGCAAGTAAAGGTTTGAGTGAGTTGTGCACATGATCTAATGTGAATGGTGTGATCCATTTTGATTAATACAAAAGGTTTTATCTATATTTGTAATTCTGCCTGTAATGACAATCAGATCACTACTAAAAAGCGATTTCTACAGAGCAGAATAATAGGGCTAGGTGGAAAGAGTGAAAACTGCAAGATTTTAATTTCCCAAATCATTAAAATTATTTAAAAATGATGCGTGACATCAAACTTTGATTCAAGCAATAGGTATTGTTCTGATAACACATTCCATTCAAGGTATATCCCACCTGTGTAAAGTGGCATTCAAGGTCTCGCTCCCAGGGTAAGAGCATGCAGTCACAGTGACCTACATGGCGATGAAAATTTTCTGCAACCAGAAGAGAATTGGGTCATGTTAAGAGCTTAATTGTTGAAGTGAGATTAAAGGACTATAAAATCTCGACTTTTTGATTTTGGCATTCAGAGGGCTGTAAAGAGAAAGTGTTGAAAGATCCTTTCTCATAGGCAAAAACCACTTTCAGAAGGTTTGATGTTCACGATAGCCTTTACTAAGAAAATTTGGCCTCAGTGAGAATCGAACTCACGACCCCTGGTTTACAAGACCAGTGCTCTAACCCCTGAGCTATGAAGCCTGCATTTTGAAAGAGTCCCACAATATTTTTGACCAATTCTATATTCCTTTTTCAAAAATCTTAGAATGTCATAAGTAGGAATGAACCCATGCTTCCTGAAAAGATCATGCGGCCATCCTCAAATACACAAGTCGAAAAAATTGCGAAACTCAAAGAAAGTTTGGTCGTGCTAAGAGTCCAATTCTTGGGATGAAATATAAAGCCTGGAGCAGTTTTTCATTCCCTGGTGCAGCACTGCTTTATATTAGTTGAGGATTTAATAGTCAGAGGGTTGAACAGAAAAAGTTTTGAAGGACTTTTTCCTTCCTTGATTCAAATTGCAGGTTTAAAAGCAAAGCGCTCACATCAGCCCAGTATGTGTGCATATCTTTTCTTTTAGTTATGTTCTGATAGAACCCTGTTGGAAAAAACCTAAGCAGATTTGAAAGCTGGTAGTAACATCAATTCACCATTAAAAAGCATCTTATGTACTAGAATATTTAGCTTCTTGAGAACAGCCACATTGGTTCTACTAACATGGTTCCAAAACAGCTCTTTTCACCATCAGCCTAGACTAAGATGTTAAGCCCCAGTTCTTAATGCCTCGGTAATCCTCGTGCTGCTTGGCACTACAATCCTTTTTCTTCATTCTTACCAGAAGGTCTTTTTATTCTGAAAATATTTTCATGTAGCAATTGCTAAAACATCCTGGGTAATATTTAAGCAAAACTGAGCTGCCAAAAGCGGTATTTGAACCCACAAGTCCAGGAGAGCATACAACCTGAACGTAGTCCCCCAGACCGCTCAACCATTCGGCAGCTTGCAGATTTTGGTGAGATACCAAAGATCATCGTAAGCATCAACAAAAAAGGTTTATCTTTTTTGACTAAGCAAGCAACTAAAAGCGCTTCAAAACAATAGACGGGAGAGAAGGCATTGTTCGTCTGATAGTGTGCTCCAAGCATGTGCTAACCTGTGTTAAGGGAATCCTGCAAGTAAAGGTTTGAGTGAGTTGTGCACATGATCTAATGTGAATGGTGTGATCCATTTTGATTAATACAAAAGGTTTTATCTATATTTGTAATTCTGCCTGTAATGACAATCAGATCACTACTAAAAAGCGATTTCTACAGAGCAGAATAATAGGGCTAGGTGGAAAGAGTGAAAACTGCAAGATTTTAATTTCCCAAATCATTAAAATTATTTAAAAATTATGCGTGACATCAAACTTTGATTCAAGCAATAGGTATTGTTCTGATAACACATTCCATTCAAGGTATATCCCACCTGTGTAAAGTGGCATTCAAGGTCTCGCTCCCAGGGTAAGAGCATGCAGTCACAGTGACCTACATGGCGATGAAAATTTTCTGCAACCAGAAGAGAATTGGGTCATGTTAAGAGCTTAATTGTTGAAGTGAGATTAAAGGACTATAAAATCTCGACTTTTTGATTTTGGCATTCAGAGGGCTGTAAAGAGAAAGTGTTGAAAGATCCTTTCTCATAGGCAAAAACCACTTTCAGAAGGTTTGATGTTCACGATAGCCTTTACTAAGAAAATTTGGCCTCAGTGAGAATCGAACTCACGACCCCTGGTTTACAAGACCAGTGCTCTAACCCCTGAGCTATGAAGCCTGCATTTTGAAACAGTCCCACAATATTTCTGACCAATTCTATATTCCTTTTTCAAAAATCTTAGAATGTCATAAGTAGGAATGAACCCATGCTTCCTGAAAAGATCATGCGGCCATCCTCAAATACACAAGTCGAAAAAATTGCGAAACTCAAAGAAAGTTTGGTCGTGCTAAGAGTCCAATTCTTGGGATGAAATATAAAGCCTGGAGCAGTTTTTCATTCCCTGGTGCAGCACTGCTTTATATTAGTTGAGGATTTAATAGTCAGAGGGTTGAACAGAAAAAGTTTTGAAGGACTTTTTCCTTCCTTGATTCAAATTGCAGGTTTAAAAGCAAAGCGCTCACATCAGCCCAGTATGTGTGCATATCTTTTCTTTTAGTTATGTTCTGATAGAACCCTGTTGGAAAAAACCTAAGCAGATTTGAAAGCTGGTAGTAACATCAATTCACCATTAAAAAGCATCTTATGTACTATAATATTTAGCTTCTTGAGAACAGCCACATTGGTTCTACTAACATGGTTCCAAAACAGCTCTTTTCACCATCAGCCTAGACTAAGATGTTAAGCCCCAGTTCTTAATGCCTCGGTAATCCTCGTGCTGCTTGGCACTACAATCCTTTTTCTTCATTCTTACCAGAAGGTCTTTTTATTCTGAAAATATTTTCATGTAGCAATTGCTAAAACATCCTGGGTAATATTTAAGCAAAACTGAGCTGCCAGAAGCGGTATTTGAACCCACAAGTCCAGGAGAGCATACAACCTGAACATAGTCCCCCAGACCGCTCAACCATTCGGCAGCTTGCAGATTTTGGTGAGATACCAAAGATCATCGTAAGCATCAACAAAAAAGGTTTATCTTTTTTGACTAAGCAAGCAACTAAAAGCGCTTCAAAACAATAGACGGGAGAGAAGGCATTGTTCGTCTGATAGTGTGCTCCAAGCATGTGCTAACCTGTGTTAAGGGAATCCTGCAAGTAAAGGTTTGAGTGAGTTGTGCACATGATCTAATGTGAATGGTGTGATCCATTTTGATTAATACAAAAGGTTTTATCTATATTTGTAATTCTGCCTGTAATGACAATCAGATCACTACTAAAAAGCGATTTCTACAGAGCAGAATAATAGGGCTAGGTGGAAAGAGTGAAAACTGCAAGATTTTAATTTCCCAAATCATTAAAATTATTTAAAAATGATGCGTGACATCAAACTTTGATTCAAGCAATAGGTATTGTTCTGATAACACATTCCATTCAAGGTATATCCCACCTGTGTAAAGTGGCATTCAAGGTCTCGCTCCCAGGGTAAGAGCATGCAGTCACAGTGACCTACATGGCGATGAAAATTTTCTGCAACCAGAAGAGAATTGGGTCATGTTAAGAGCTTAATTGTTGAAGTGAGATTAAAGGACTATAAAATCTCGACTTTTTGATTTTGGCATTCAGAGGGCTGTAAAGAGAAAGTGTTGAAAGATCCTTTCTCATAGGCAAAAACCACTTTCAGAAGGTTTGATGTTCACGATAGCCTTTACTAAGAAAATTTGGCCTCAGTGAGAATCGAACTCACGACCCCTGGTTTACAAGACCAGTGCTCTAACCCCTGAGCTATGAAGCCTGCATTTTGAAAGAGTCCCACAATATTTTTGACCAATTCTATATTCCTTTTTCAAAAATCTTAGAATGTCATAAGTAGGAATGAACCCATGCTTCCTGAAAAGATCATGCGGCCATCCTCAAATACACAAGTCGAAAAAATTGCGAAACTCAAAGAAAGTTTGGTCGTGCTAAGAGTCCAATTCTTGGGATGAAATATAAAGCCTGGAGCAGTTTTTCATTCCCTGGTGCAGCACTGCTTTATATTAGTTGAGGATTTAATAGTCAGAGGGTTGAACAGAAAAAGTTTTGAAGGACTTTTTCCTTCCTTGATTCAAATTGCAGGTTTAAAAGCAAAGCGCTCACATCAGCCCAGTATGTGTGCATATCTTTTCTTTTAGTTATGTTCTGATAGAACCCTGTTGGAAAAAACCTAAGCAGATTTGAAAGCTGGTAGTAACATCAATTCACCATTAAAAAGCATCTTATGTACTAGAATATTTAGCTTCTTGAGAACAGCCACATTGGTTCTACTAACATGGTTCCAAAACAGCTCTTTTCACCATCAGCCTAGACTAAGATGTTAAGCCCCAGTTCTTAATGCCTCGGTAATCCTCGTGCTGCTTGGCACTACAATCCTTTTTCTTCATTCTTACCAGAAGGTCTTTTTATTCTGAAAATATTTTCATGTAGCAATTGCTAAAACATCCTGGGTAATATTTAAGCAAAACTGAGCTGCCAGAAGCGGTATTTGAACCCACAAGTCCAGGAGAGCATACAACCTGAACATAGTCCCCCAGACCGCTCAACCATTCGGCAGCTTGCAGATTTTGGTGAGATACCAAAGATCATCGTAAGCATCAACAAAAAAGGTTTATCTTTTTTGACTAAGCAAGCAACTAAAAGCGCTTCAAAACAATAGACGGGAGAGAAGGCATTGTTCGTCTGATAGTGTGCTCCAAGCATGTGCTAACCTGTGTTAAGGGAATCCTGCAAGTAAAGGTTTGAGTGAGTTGTGCACATGATCTAATGTGAATGGTGTGATCCATTTTGATTAATACAAAAGGTTTTATCTATATTTGTAATTCTGCCTGTAATGACAATCAGATCACTACTAAAAAGCGATTTCTACAGAGCAGAATAATAGGGCTAGGTGGAAAGAGTGAAAACTGCAAGATTTTAATTTCCCAAATCATTAAAATTATTTAAAAATGATGCGTGACATCAAACTTTGATTCAAGCAATAGGTATTGTTCTGATAACACATTCCATTCAAGGTATATCCCACCTGTGTAAAGTGGCATTCAAGGTCTCGCTCCCAGGGTAAGAGCATGCAGTCACAGTGACCTACATGGCGATGAAAATTTTCTGCAACCAGAAGAGAATTGGGTCATGTTAAGAGCTTAATTGTTGAAGTGAGATTAAAGGACTATAAAATCTCGACTTTTTGATTTTGGCATTCAGAGGGCTGTAAAGAGAAAGTGTTGAAAGATCCTTTCTCATAGGCAAAAACCACTTTCAGAAGGTTTGATGTTCACGATAGCCTTTACTAAGAAAATTTGGCCTCAGTGAGAATCGAACTCACGACCCCTGGTTTACAAGACCAGTGCTCTAACCCCTGAGCTATGAAGCCTGCATTTTGAAAGAGTCCCACAATATTTTTGACCAATTCTATATTCCTTTTTCAAAAATCTTAGAATGTCATAAGTAGGAATGAACCCATGCTTCCTGAAAAGATCATGCGGCCATCCTCAAATACACAAGTCGAAAAAATTGCGAAACTCAAAGAAAGTTTGGTCGTGCTAAGAGTCCAATTCTTGGGATGAAATATAAAGCCTGGAGCAGTTTTTCATTCCCTGGTGCAGCACTGCTTTATATTAGTTGAGGATTTAATAGTCAGAGGGTTGAACAGAAAAAGTTTTGAAGGACTTTTTCCTTCCTTGATTCAAATTGCAGGTTTAAAAGCAAAGCGCTCACATCAGCCCAGTATGTGTGCATATCTTTTCTTTTAGTTATGTTCTGATAGAACCCTGTTGGAAAAAACCTAAGCAGATTTGAAAGCTGGTAGTAACATCAATTCACCATTAAAAAGCATCTTATGTACTAGAATATTTAGCTTCTTGAGAACAGCCACATTGGTTCTACTAACATGGTTCCAAAACAGCTCTTTTCACCATCAGCCTAGACTAAGATGTTAAGCCCCAGTTCTTAATGCCTCGGTAATCCTCGTGCTGCTTGGCACTACAATCCTTTTTCTTCATTCTTACCAGAAGGTCTTTTTATTCTGAAAATATTTTCATGTAGCAATTGCTAAAACATCCTGGGTAATATTTAAGCAAAACTGAGCTGCCAGAAGCGGTATTTGAACCCACAAGTCCAGGAGAGCATACAACCTGAACGTAGTCCCCCAGACCGCTCAACCATTCGGCAGCTTGCAGATTTTGGTGAGATACCAAAGATCATCGTAAGCATCAACAAAAAAGGTTTATCTTTTTTGACTAAGCAAGCAACTAAAAGCGCTTCAAAACAATAGACGGGAGAGAAGGCATTGTTCGTCTGATAGTGTGCTCCAAGCATGTGCTAACCTGTGTTAAGGGAATCCTGCAAGTAAAGGTTTGAGTGAGTTGTGCACATGATCTAATGTGAATGGTGTGATCCATTTTGATTAATACAAAAGGTTTTATCTATATTTGTAATTCTGCCTGTAATGACAATCAGATCACTACTAAAAAGCGATTTCTACAGAGCAGAATAATAGGGCTAGGTGGAAAGAGTGAAAACTGCAAGATTTTAATTTCCCAAATCATTAAAATTATTTAAAAATGATGCGTGACATCAAACTTTGATTCAAGCAATAGGTATTGTTCTGATAACACATTCCATTCAAGGTATATCCCACCTGTGTAAAGTGGCATTCAAGGTCTCGCTCCCAGGGTAAGAGCATGCAGTCACAGTGACCTACATGGCGATGAAAATTTTCTGCAACCAGAAGAGAATTGGGTCATGTTAAGAGCTTAATTGTTGAAGTGAGATTAAAGGACTATAAAATCTCGACTTTTTGATTTTGGCATTCAGAGGGCTGTAAAGAGAAAGTGTTGAAAGATCCTTTCTCATAGGCAAAAACCACTTTCAGAAGGTTTGATGTTCACGATAGCCTTTACTAAGAAAATTTGGCCTCAGTGAGAATCGAACTCACGACCCCTGGTTTACAAGACCAGTGCTCTAACCCCTGAGCTATGAAGCCTGCATTTTGAAACAGTCCCACAATATTTCTGACCAATTCTATATTCCTTTTTCAAAAATCTTAGAATGTCATAAGTAGGAATGAACCCATGCTTCCTGAAAAGATCATGCGGCCATCCTCAAATACACAAGTCGAAAAAATTGCGAAACTCAAAGAAAGTTTGGTCGTGCTAAGAGTCCAATTCTTGGGATGAAATATAAAGCCTGGAGCAGTTTTTCATTCCCTGGTGCAGCACTGCTTTATATTAGTTGAGGATTTAATAGTCAGAGGGTTGAACAGAAAAAGTTTTGAAGGACTTTTTCCTTCCTTGATTCAAATTGCAGGTTTAAAAGCAAAGCGCTCACATCAGCCCAGTATGTGTGCATATCTTTTCTTTTAGTTATGTTCTGATAGAACCCTGTTGGAAAAAACCTAAGCAGATTTGAAAGCTGGTAGTAACATCAATTCACCATTAAAAAGCATCTTATGTACTAGAATATTTAGCTTCTTGAGAACAGCCACATTGGTTCTACTAACATGGTTCCAAAACAGCTCTTTTCACCATCAGCCTAGACTAAGATGTTAAGCCCCAGTTCTTAATGCCTCGGTAATCCTCGTGCTGCTTGGCACTACAATCCTTTTTCTTCATTCTTACCAGAAGGTCTTTTTATTCTGAAAATATTTTCATGTAGCAATTGCTAAAACATCCTGGGTAATATTTAAGCAAAACTGAGCTGCCAGAAGCGGTATTTGAACCCACAAGTCCAGGAGAGCATACAACCTGAACATAGTCCCCCAGACCGCTCAACCATTCGGCAGCTTGCAGATTTTGGTGAGATACCAAAGATCATCGTAAGCATCAACAAAAAAGGTTTATCTTTTTTGACTAAGCAAGCAACTAAAAGCGCTTCAAAACAATAGACGGGAGAGAAGGCATTGTTCGTCTGATAGTGTGCTCCAAGCATGTGCTAACCTGTGTTAAGGGAATCCTGCAAGTAAAGGTTTGAGTGAGTTGTGCACATGATCTAATGTGAATGGTGTGATCCATTTTGATTAATACAAAAGGTTTTATCTATATTTGTAATTCTGCCTGTAATGACAATCAGATCACTACTAAAAAGCGATTTCTACAGAGCAGAATAATAGGGCTAGGTGGAAAGAGTGAAAACTGCAAGATTTTAATTTCCCAAATCATTAAAATTATTTAAAAATGATGCGTGACATCAAACTTTGATTCAAGCAATAGGTATTGTTCTGATAACACATTCCATTCAAGGTATATCCCACCTGTGTAAAGTGGCATTCAAGGTCTCGCTCCCAGGGTAAGAGCATGCAGTCACAGTGACCTACATGGCGATGAAAATTTTCTGCAACCAGAAGAGAATTGGGTCATGTTAAGAGCTTAATTGTTGAAGTGAGATTAAAGGACTATAAAATCTCGACTTTTTGATTTTGGCATTCAGAGGGCTGTAAAGAGAAAGTGTTGAAAGATCCTTTCTCATAGGCAAAAACCACTTTCAGAAGGTTTGATGTTCACGATAGCCTTTACTAAGAAAATTTGGCCTCAGTGAGAATCGAACTCACGACCCCTGGTTTACAAGACCAGTGCTCTAACCCCTGAGCTATGAAGCCTGCATTTTGAAAGAGTCCCACAATATTTTTGACCAATTCTATATTCCTTTTTCAAAAATCTTAGAATGTCATAAGTAGGAATGAACCCATGCTTCCTGAAAAGATCATGCGGCCATCCTCAAATACACAAGTCGAAAAAATTGCGAAACTCAAAGAAAGTTTGGTCGTGCTAAGAGTCCAATTCTTGGGATGAAATATAAAGCCTGGAGCAGTTTTTCATTCCCTGGTGCAGCACTGCTTTATATTAGTTGAGGATTTAATAGTCAGAGGGTTGAACAGAAAAAGTTTTGAAGGACTTTTTCCTTCCTTGATTCAAATTGCAGGTTTAAAAGCAAAGCGCTCACATCAGCCCAGTATGTGTGCATATCTTTTCTTTTAGTTATGTTCTGATAGAACCCTGTTGGAAAAAACCTAAGCAGATTTGAAAGCTGGTAGTAACATCAATTCACCATTAAAAAGCATCTTATGTACTAGAATATTTAGCTTCTTGAGAACAGCCACATTGGTTCTACTAACATGGTTCCAAAACAGCTCTTTTCACCATCAGCCTAGACTAAGATGTTAAGCCCCAGTTCTTAATGCCTCGGTAATCCTCGTGCTGCTTGGCACTACAATCCTTTTTCTTCATTCTTACCAGAAGGTCTTTTTATTCTGAAAATATTTTCATGTAGCAATTGCTAAAACATCCTGGGTAATATTTAAGCAAAACTGAGCTGCCAGAAGCGGTATTTGAACCCACAAGTCCAGGAGAGCATACAACCTGAACATAGTCCCCCAGACCGCTCAACCATTCGGCAGCTTGCAGATTTTGGTGAGATACCAAAGATCATCGTAAGCATCAACAAAAAAGGTTTATCTTTTTTGACTAAGCAAGCAACTAAAAGCGCTTCAAAACAATAGACGGGAGAGAAGGCATTGTTCGTCTGATAGTGTGCTCCAAGCATGTGCTAACCTGTGTTAAGGGAATCCTGCAAGTAAAGGTTTGAGTGAGTTGTGCACATGATCTAATGTGAATGGTGTGATCCATTTTGATTAATACAAAAGGTTTTATCTATATTTGTAATTCTGCCTGTAATGACAATCAGATCACTACTAAAAAGCGATTTCTACAGAGCAGAATAATAGGGCTAGGTGGAAAGAGTGAAAACTGCAAGATTTTAATTTCCCAAATCATTAAAATTATTTAAAAATGATGCGTGACATCAAACTTTGATTCAAGCAATAGGTATTGTTCTGATAACACATTCCATTCAAGGTATATCCCACCTGTGTAAAGTGGCATTCAAGGTCTCGCTCCCAGGGTAAGAGCATGCAGTCACAGTGACCTACATGGCGATGAAAATTTTCTGCAACCAGAAGAGAATTGGGTCATGTTAAGAGCTTAATTGTTGAAGTGAGATTAAAGGACTATAAAATCTCGACTTTTTGATTTTGGCATTCAGAGGGCTGTAAAGAGAAAGTGTTGAAAGATCCTTTCTCATAGGCAAAAACCACTTTCAGAAGGTTTGATGTTCACGATAGCCTTTACTAAGAAAATTTGGCCTCAGTGAGAATCGAACTCACGACCCCTGGTTTACAAGACCAGTGCTCTAACCCCTGAGCTATGAAGCCTGCATTTTGAAAGAGTCCCACAATATTTTTGACCAATTCTATATTCCTTTTTCAAAAATCTTAGAATGTCATAAGTAGGAATGAACCCATGCTTCCTGAAAAGATCATGCGGCCATCCTCAAATACACAAGTCGAAAAAATTGCGAAACTCAAAGAAAGTTTGGTCGTGCTAAGAGTCCAATTCTTGGGATGAAATATAAAGCCTGGAGCAGTTTTTCATTCCCTGGTGCAGCACTGCTTTATATTAGTTGAGGATTTAATAGTCAGAGGGTTGAACAGAAAAAGTTTTGAAGGACTTTTTCCTTCCTTGATTCAAATTGCAGGTTTAAAAGCAAAGCGCTCACATCAGCCCAGTATGTGTGCATATCTTTTCTTTTAGTTATGTTCTGATAGAACCCTGTTGGAAAAAACCTAAGCAGATTTGAAAGCTGGTAGTAACATCAATTCACCATTAAAAAGCATCTTATGTACTAGAATATTTAGCTTCTTGAGAACAGCCACATTGGTTCTACTAACATGGTTCCAAAACAGCTCTTTTCACCATCAGCCTAGACTAAGATGTTAAGCCCCAGTTCTTAATGCCTCGGTAATCCTCGTGCTGCTTGGCACTACAATCCTTTTTCTTCATTCTTACCAGAAGGTCTTTTTATTCTGAAAATATTTTCATGTAGCAATTGCTAAAACATCCTGGGTAATATTTAAGCAAAACTGAGCTGCCAGAAGCGGTATTTGAACCCACAAGTCCAGGAGAGCATACAACCTGAACGTAGTCCCCCAGACCGCTCAACCATTCGGCAGCTTGCAGATTTTGGTGAGATACCAAAGATCATCGTAAGCATCAACAAAAAAGGTTTATCTTTTTTGACTAAGCAAGCAACTAAAAGCGCTTCAAAACAATAGACGGGAGAGAAGGCATTGTTCGTCTGATAGTGTGCTCCAAGCATGTGCTAACCTGTGTTAAGGGAATCCTGCAAGTAAAGGTTTGAGTGAGTTGTGCACATGATCTAATGTGAATGGTGTGATCCATTTTGATTAATACAAAAGGTTTTATCTATATTTGTAATTCTGCCTGTAATGACAATCAGATCACTACTAAAAAGCGATTTCTACAGAGCAGAATAATAGGGCTAGGTGGAAAGAGTGAAAACTGCAAGATTTTAATTTCCCAAATCATTAAAATTATTTAAAAATGATGCGTGACATCAAACTTTGATTCAAGCAATAGGTATTGTTCTGATAACACATTCCATTCAAGGTATATCCCACCTGTGTAAAGTGGCATTCAAGGTCTCGCTCCCAGGGTAAGAGCATGCAGTCACAGTGACCTACATGGCGATGAAAATTTTCTGCAACCAGAAGAGAATTGGGTCATGTTAAGAGCTTAATTGTTGAAGTGAGATTAAAGGACTATAAAATCTCGACTTTTTGATTTTGGCATTCAGAGGGCTGTAAAGAGAAAGTGTTGAAAGATCCTTTCTCATAGGCAAAAACCACTTTCAGAAGGTTTGATGTTCACGATAGCCTTTACTAAGAAAATTTGGCCTCAGTGAGAATCGAACTCACGACCCCTGGTTTACAAGACCAGTGCTCTAACCCCTGAGCTATGAAGCCTGCATTTTGAAACAGTCCCACAATATTTCTGACCAATTCTATATTCCTTTTTCAAAAATCTTAGAATGTCATAAGTAGGAATGAACCCATGCTTCCTGAAAAGATCATGCGGCCATCCTCAAATACACAAGTCGAAAAAATTGCGAAACTCAAAGAAAGTTTGGTCGTGCTAAGAGTCCAATTCTTGGGATGAAATATAAAGCCTGGAGCAGTTTTTCATTCCCTGGTGCAGCACTGCTTTATATTAGTTGAGGATTTAATAGTCAGAGGGTTGAACAGAAAAAGTTTTGAAGGACTTTTTCCTTCCTTGATTCAAATTGCAGGTTTAAAAGCAAAGCGCTCACATCAGCCCAGTATGTGTGCATATCTTTTCTTTTAGTTATGTTCTGATAGAACCCTGTTGGAAAAAACCTAAGCAGATTTGAAAGCTGGTAGTAACATCAATTCACCATTAAAAAGCATCTTATGTACTAGAATATTTAGCTTCTTGAGAACAGCCACATTGGTTCTACTAACATGGTTCCAAAACAGCTCTTTTCACCATCAGCCTAGACTAAGATGTTAAGCCCCAGTTCTTAATGCCTCGGTAATCCTCGTGCTGCTTGGCACTACAATCCTTTTTCTTCATTCTTACCAGAAGGTCTTTTTATTCTGAAAATATTTTCATGTAGCAATTGCTAAAACATCCTGGGTAATATTTAAGCAAAACTGAGCTGCCAGAAGCGGTATTTGAACCCACAAGTCCAGGAGAGCATACAACCTGAACGTAGTCCCCCAGACCGCTCAACCATTCGGCAGCTTGCAGATTTTGGTGAGATACCAAAGATCATCGTAAGCATCAACAAAAAAGGTTTATCTTTTTTGACTAAGCAAGCAACTAAAAGCGCTTCAAAACAATAGACGGGAGAGAAGGCATTGTTCGTCTGATAGTGTGCTCCAAGCATGTGCTAACCTGTGTTAAGGGAATCCTGCAAGTAAAGGTTTGAGTGAGTTGTGCACATGATCTAATGTGAATGGTGTGATCCATTTTGATTAATACAAAAGGTTTTATCTATATTTGTAATTCTGCCTGTAATGACAATCAGATCACTACTAAAAAGCGATTTCTACAGAGCAGAATAATAGGGCTAGGTGGAAAGAGTGAAAACTGCAAGATTTTAATTTCCCAAATCATTAAAATTATTTAAAAATGATGCGTGACATCAAACTTTGATTCAAGCAATAGGTATTGTTCTGATAACACATTCCATTCAAGGTATATCCCACCTGTGTAAAGTGGCATTCAAGGTCTCGCTCCCAGGGTAAGAGCATGCAGTCACAGTGACCTACATGGCGATGAAAATTTTCTGCAACCAGAAGAGAATTGGGTCATGTTAAGAGCTTAATTGTTGAAGTGAGATTAAAGGACTATAAAATCTCGACTTTTTGATTTTGGCATTCAGAGGGCTGTAAAGAGAAAGTGTTGAAAGATCCTTTCTCATAGGCAAAAACCACTTTCAGAAGGTTTGATGTTCACGATAGCCTTTACTAAGAAAATTTGGCCTCAGTGAGAATCGAACTCACGACCCCTGGTTTACAAGACCAGTGCTCTAACCCCTGAGCTATGAAGCCTGCATTTTGAAACAGTCCCACAATATTTCTGACCAATTCTATATTCCTTTTTCAAAAATCTTAGAATGTCATAAGTAGGAATGAACCCATGCTTCCTGAAAAGATCATGCGGCCATCCTCAAATACACAAGTCGAAAAAATTGCGAAACTCAAAGAAAGTTTGGTCGTGCTAAGAGTCCAATTCTTGGGATGAAATATAAAGCCTGGAGCAGTTTTTCATTCCCTGGTGCAGCACTGCTTTATATTAGTTGAGGATTTAATAGTCAGAGGGTTGAACAGAAAAAGTTTTGAAGGACTTTTTCCTTCCTTGATTCAAATTGCAGGTTTAAAAGCAAAGCGCTCACATCAGCCCAGTATGTGTGCATATCTTTTCTTTTAGTTATGTTCTGATAGAACCCTGTTGGAAAAAACCTAAGCAGATTTGAAAGCTGGTAGTAACATCAATTCACCATTAAAAAGCATCTTATGTACTAGAATATTTAGCTTCTTGAGAACAGCCACATTGGTTCTACTAACATGGTTCCAAAACAGCTCTTTTCACCATCAGCCTAGACTAAGATGTTAAGCCCCAGTTCTTAATGCCTCGGTAATCCTCGTGCTGCTTGGCACTACAATCCTTTTTCTTCATTCTTACCAGAAGGTCTTTTTATTCTGAAAATATTTTCATGTAGCAATTGCTAAAACATCCTGGGTAATATTTAAGCAAAACTGAGCTGCCAGAAGCGGTATTTGAACCCACAAGTCCAGGAGAGCATACAACCTGAACGTAGTCCCCCAGACCGCTCAACCATTCGGCAGCTTGCAGATTTTGGTGAGATACCAAAGATCATCGTAAGCATCAACAAAAAAGGTTTATCTTTTTTGACTAAGCAAGCAACTAAAAGCGCTTCAAAACAATAGACGGGAGAGAAGGCATTGTTCGTCTGATAGTGTGCTCCAAGCATGTGCTAACCTGTGTTAAGGGAATCCTGCAAGTAAAGGTTTGAGTGAGTTGTGCACATGATCTAATGTGAATGGTGTGATCCATTTTGATTAATACAAAAGGTTTTATCTATATTTGTAATTCTGCCTGTAATGACAATCAGATCACTACTAAAAAGCGATTTCTACAGAGCAGAATAATAGGGCTAGGTGGAAAGAGTGAAAACTGCAAGATTTTAATTTCCCAAATCATTAAAATTATTTAAAAATGATGCGTGACATCAAACTTTGATTCAAGCAATAGGTATTGTTCTGATAACACATTCCATTCAAGGTATATCCCACCTGTGTAAAGTGGCATTCAAGGTCTCGCTCCCAGGGTAAGAGCATGCAGTCACAGTGACCTACATGGCGATGAAAATTTTCTGCAACCAGAAGAGAATTGGGTCATGTTAAGAGCTTAATTGTTGAAGTGAGATTAAAGGACTATAAAATCTCGACTTTTTGATTTTGGCATTCAGAGGGCTGTAAAGAGAAAGTGTTGAAAGATCCTTTCTCATAGGCAAAAACCACTTTCAGAAGGTTTGATGTTCACGATAGCCTTTACTAAGAAAATTTGGCCTCAGTGAGAATCGAACTCACGACCCCTGGTTTACAAGACCAGTGCTCTAACCCCTGAGCTATGAAGCCTGCATTTTGAAAGAGTCCCACAATATTTTTGACCAATTCTATATTCCTTTTTCAAAAATCTTAGAATGTCATAAGTAGGAATGAACCCATGCTTCCTGAAAAGATCATGCGGCCATCCTCAAATACACAAGTCGAAAAAATTGCGAAACTCAAAGAAAGTTTGGTCGTGCTAAGAGTCCAATTCTTGGGATGAAATATAAAGCCTGGAGCAGTTTTTCATTCCCTGGTGCAGCACTGCTTTATATTAGTTGAGGATTTAATAGTCAGAGGGTTGAACAGAAAAAGTTTTGAAGGACTTTTTCCTTCCTTGATTCAAATTGCAGGTTTAAAAGCAAAGCGCTCACATCAGCCCAGTATGTGTGCATATCTTTTCTTTTAGTTATGTTCTGATAGAACCCTGTTGGAAAAAACCTAAGCAGATTTGAAAGCTGGTAGTAACATCAATTCACCATTAAAAAGCATCTTATGTACTAGAATATTTAGCTTCTTGAGAACAGCCACATTGGTTCTACTAACATGGTTCCAAAACAGCTCTTTTCACCATCAGCCTAGACTAAGATGTTAAGCCCCAGTTCTTAATGCCTCGGTAATCCTCGTGCTGCTTGGCACTACAATCCTTTTTCTTCATTCTTACCAGAAGGTCTTTTTATTCTGAAAATATTTTCATGTAGCAATTGCTAAAACATCCTGGGTAATATTTAAGCAAAACTGAGCTGCCAGAAGCGGTATTTGAACCCACAAGTCCAGGAGAGCATACAACCTGAACGTAGTCCCCCAGACCGCTCAACCATTCGGCAGCTTGCAGATTTTGGTGAGATACCAAAGATCATCGTAAGCATCAACAAAAAAGGTTTATCTTTTTTGACTAAGCAAGCAACTAAAAGCGCTTCAAAACAATAGACGGGAGAGAAGGCATTGTTCGTCTGATAGTGTGCTCCAAGCATGTGCTAACCTGTGTTAAGGGAATCCTGCAAGTAAAGGTTTGAGTGAGTTGTGCACATGATCTAATGTGAATGGTGTGATCCATTTTGATTAATACAAAAGGTTTTATCTATATTTGTAATTCTGCCTGTAATGACAATCAGATCACTACTAAAAAGCGATTTCTACAGAGCAGAATAATAGGGCTAGGTGGAAAGAGTGAAAACTGCAAGATTTTAATTTCCCAAATCATTAAAATTATTTAAAAATGATGCGTGACATCAAACTTTGATTCAAGCAATAGGTATTGTTCTGATAACACATTCCATTCAAGGTATATCCCACCTGTGTAAAGTGGCATTCAAGGTCTCGCTCCCAGGGTAAGAGCATGCAGTCACAGTGACCTACATGGCGATGAAAATTTTCTGCAACCAGAAGAGAATTGGGTCATGTTAAGAGCTTAATTGTTGAAGTGAGATTAAAGGACTATAAAATCTCGACTTTTTGATTTTGGCATTCAGAGGGCTGTAAAGAGAAAGTGTTGAAAGATCCTTTCTCATAGGCAAAAACCACTTTCAGAAGGTTTGATGTTCACGATAGCCTTTACTAAGAAAATTTGGCCTCAGTGAGAATCGAACTCACGACCCCTGGTTTACAAGACCAGTGCTCTAACCCCTGAGCTATGAAGCCTGCATTTTGAAACAGTCCCACAATATTTCTGACCAATTCTATATTCCTTTTTCAAAAATCTTAGAATGTCATAAGTAGGAATGAACCCATGCTTCCTGAAAAGATCATGCGGCCATCCTCAAATACACAAGTCGAAAAAATTGCGAAACTCAAAGAAAGTTTGGTCGTGCTAAGAGTCCAATTCTTGGGATGAAATATAAAGCCTGGAGCAGTTTTTCATTCCCTGGTGCAGCACTGCTTTATATTAGTTGAGGATTTAATAGTCAGAGGGTTGAACAGAAAAAGTTTTGAAGGACTTTTTCCTTCCTTGATTCAAATTGCAGGTTTAAAAGCAAAGCGCTCACATCAGCCCAGTATGTGTGCATATCTTTTCTTTTAGTTATGTTCTGATAGAACCCTGTTGGAAAAAACCTAAGCAGATTTGAAAGCTGGTAGTAACATCAATTCACCATTAAAAAGCATCTTATGTACTAGAATATTTAGCTTCTTGAGAACAGCCACATTGGTTCTACTAACATGGTTCCAAAACAGCTCTTTTCACCATCAGCCTAGACTAAGATGTTAAGCCCCAGTTCTTAATGCCTCGGTAATCCTCGTGCTGCTTGGCACTACAATCCTTTTTCTTCATTCTTACCAGAAGGTCTTTTTATTCTGAAAATATTTTCATGTAGCAATTGCTAAAACATCCTGGGTAATATTTAAGCAAAACTGAGCTGCCAGAAGCGGTATTTGAACCCACAAGTCCAGGAGAGCATACAACCTGAACGTAGTCCCCCAGACCGCTCAACCATTCGGCAGCTTGCAGATTTTGGTGAGATACCAAAGATCATCGTAAGCATCAACAAAAAAGGTTTATCTTTTTTGACTAAGCAAGCAACTAAAAGCGCTTCAAAACAATAGACGGGAGAGAAGGCATTGTTCGTCTGATAGTGTGCTCCAAGCATGTGCTAACCTGTGTTAAGGGAATCCTGCAAGTAAAGGTTTGAGTGAGTTGTGCACATGATCTAATGTGAATGGTGTGATCCATTTTGATTAATACAAAAGGTTTTATCTATATTTGTAATTCTGCCTGTAATGACAATCAGATCACTACTAAAAAGCGATTTCTACAGAGCAGAATAATAGGGCTAGGTGGAAAGAGTGAAAACTGCAAGATTTTAATTTCCCAAATCATTAAAATTATTTAAAAATGATGCGTGACATCAAACTTTGATTCAAGCAATAGGTATTGTTCTGATAACACATTCCATTCAAGGTATATCCCACCTGTGTAAAGTGGCATTCAAGGTCTCGCTCCCAGGGTAAGAGCATGCAGTCACAGTGACCTACATGGCGATGAAAATTTTCTGCAACCAGAAGAGAATTGGGTCATGTTAAGAGCTTAATTGTTGAAGTGAGATTAAAGGACTATAAAATCTCGACTTTTTGATTTTGGCATTCAGAGGGCTGTAAAGAGAAAGTGTTGAAAGATCCTTTCTCATAGGCAAAAACCACTTTCAGAAGGTTTGATGTTCACGATAGCCTTTACTAAGAAAATTTGGCCTCAGTGAGAATCGAACTCACGACCCCTGGTTTACAAGACCAGTGCTCTAACCCCTGAGCTATGAAGCCTGCATTTTGAAACAGTCCCACAATATTTTTGACCAATTCTATATTCCTTTTTCAAAAATCTTAGAATGTCATAAGTAGGAATGAACCCATGCTTCCTGAAAAGATCATGCGGCCATCCTCAAATACACAAGTCGAAAAAATTGCGAAACTCAAAGAAAGTTTGGTCGTGCTAAGAGTCCAATTCTTGGGATGAAATATAAAGCCTGGAGCAGTTTTTCATTCCCTGGTGCAGCACTGCTTTATATTAGTTGAGGATTTAATAGTCAGAGGGTTGAACAGAAAAAGTTTTGAAGGACTTTTTCCTTCCTTGATTCAAATTGCAGGTTTAAAAGCAAAGCGCTCACATCAGCCCAGTATGTGTGCATATCTTTTCTTTTAGTTATGTTCTGATAGAACCCTGTTGGAAAAAACCTAAGCAGATTTGAAAGCTGGTAGTAACATCAATTCACCATTAAAAAGCATCTTATGTACTAGAATATTTAGCTTCTTGAGAACAGCCACATTGGTTCTACTAACATGGTTCCAAAACAGCTCTTTTCACCATCAGCCTAGACTAAGATGTTAAGCCCCAGTTCTTAATGCCTCGGTAATCCTCGTGCTGCTTGGCACTACAATCCTTTTTCTTCATTCTTACCAGAAGGTCTTTTTATTCTGAAAATATTTTCATGTAGCAATTGCTAAAACATCCTGGGTAATATTTAAGCAAAACTGAGCTGCCAGAAGCGGTATTTGAACCCACAAGTCCAGGAGAGCATACAACCTGAACGTAGTCCCCCAGACCGCTCAACCATTCGGCAGCTTGCAGATTTTGGTGAGATACCAAAGATCATCGTAAGCATCAACAAAAAAGGTTTATCTTTTTTGACTAAGCAAGCAACTAAAAGCGCTTCAAAACAATAGACGGGAGAGAAGGCATTGTTCGTCTGATAGTGTGCTCCAAGCATGTGCTAACCTGTGTTAAGGGAATCCTGCAAGTAAAGGTTTGAGTGAGTTGTGCACATGATCTAATGTGAATGGTGTGATCCATTTTGATTAATACAAAAGGTTTTATCTATATTTGTAATTCTGCCTGTAATGACAATCAGATCACTACTAAAAAGCGATTTCTACAGAGCAGAATAATAGGGCTAGGTGGAAAGAGTGAAAACTGCAAGATTTTAATTTCCCAAATCATTAAAATTATTTAAAAATGATGCGTGACATCAAACTTTGATTCAAGCAATAGGTATTGTTCTGATAACACATTCCATTCAAGGTATATCCCACCTGTGTAAAGTGGCATTCAAGGTCTCGCTCCCAGGGTAAGAGCATGCAGTCACAGTGACCTACATGGCGATGAAAATTTTCTGCAACCAGAAGAGAATTGGGTCATGTTAAGAGCTTAATTGTTGAAGTGAGATTAAAGGACTATAAAATCTCGACTTTTTGATTTTGGCATTCAGAGGGCTGTAAAGAGAAAGTGTTGAAAGATCCTTTCTCATAGGCAAAAACCACTTTCAGAAGGTTTGATGTTCACGATAGCCTTTACTAAGAAAATTTGGCCTCAGTGAGAATCGAACTCACGACCCCTGGTTTACAAGACCAGTGCTCTAACCCCTGAGCTATGAAGCCTGCATTTTGAAAGAGTCCCACAATATTTTTGACCAATTCTATATTCCTTTTTCAAAAATCTTAGAATGTCATAAGTAGGAATGAACCCATGCTTCCTGAAAAGATCATGCGGCCATCCTCAAATACACAAGTCGAAAAAATTGCGAAACTCAAAGAAAGTTTGGTCGTGCTAAGAGTCCAATTCTTGGGATGAAATATAAAGCCTGGAGCAGTTTTTCATTCCCTGGTGCAGCACTGCTTTATATTAGTTGAGGATTTAATAGTCAGAGGGTTGAACAGAAAAAGTTTTGAAGGACTTTTTCCTTCCTTGATTCAAATTGCAGGTTTAAAAGCAAAGCGCTCACATCAGCCCAGTATGTGTGCATATCTTTTCTTTTAGTTATGTTCTGATAGAACCCTGTTGGAAAAAACCTAAGCAGATTTGAAAGCTGGTAGTAACATCAATTCACCATTAAAAAGCATCTTATGTACTAGAATATTTAGCTTCTTGAGAACAGCCACATTGGTTCTACTAACATGGTTCCAAAACAGCTCTTTTCACCATCAGCCTAGACTAAGATGTTAAGCCCCAGTTCTTAATGCCTCGGTAATCCTCGTGCTGCTTGGCACTACAATCCTTTTTCTTCATTCTTACCAGAAGGTCTTTTTATTCTGAAAATATTTTCATGTAGCAATTGCTAAAACATCCTGGGTAATATTTAAGCAAAACTGAGCTGCCAGAAGCGGTATTTGAACCCACAAGTCCAGGAGAGCATACAACCTGAACGTAGTCCCCCAGACCGCTCAACCATTCGGCAGCTTGCAGATTTTGGTGAGATACCAAAGATCATCGTAAGCATCAACAAAAAAGGTTTATCTTTTTTGACTAAGCAAGCAACTAAAAGCGCTTCAAAACAATAGACGGGAGAGAAGGCATTGTTCGTCTGATAGTGTGCTCCAAGCATGTGCTAACCTGTGTTAAGGGAATCCTGCAAGTAAAGGTTTGAGTGAGTTGTGCACATGATCTAATGTGAATGGTGTGATCCATTTTGATTAATACAAAAGGTTTTATCTATATTTGTAATTCTGCCTGTAATGACAATCAGATCACTACTAAAAAGCGATTTCTACAGAGCAGAATAATAGGGCTAGGTGGAAAGAGTGAAAACTGCAAGATTTTAATTTCCCAAATCATTAAAATTATTTAAAAATGATGCGTGACATCAAACTTTGATTCAAGCAATAGGTATTGTTCTGATAACACATTCCATTCAAGGTATATCCCACCTGTGTAAAGTGGCATTCAAGGTCTCGCTCCCAGGGTAAGAGCATGCAGTCACAGTGACCTACATGGCGATGAAAATTTTCTGCAACCAGAAGAGAATTGGGTCATGTTAAGAGCTTAATTGTTGAAGTGAGATTAAAGGACTATAAAATCTCGACTTTTTGATTTTGGCATTCAGAGGGCTGTAAAGAGAAAGTGTTGAAAGATCCTTTCTCATAGGCAAAAACCACTTTCAGAAGGTTTGATGTTCACGATAGCCTTTACTAAGAAAATTTGGCCTCAGTGAGAATCGAACTCACGACCCCTGGTTTACAAGACCAGTGCTCTAACCCCTGAGCTATGAAGCCTGCATTTTGAAACAGTCCCACAATATTTCTGACCAATTCTATATTCCTTTTTCAAAAATCTTAGAATGTCATAAGTAGGAATGAACCCATGCTTCCTGAAAAGATCATGCGGCCATCCTCAAATACACAAGTCGAAAAAATTGCGAAACTCAAAGAAAGTTTGGTCGTGCTAAGAGTCCAATTCTTGGGATGAAATATAAAGCCTGGAGCAGTTTTTCATTCCCTGGTGCAGCACTGCTTTATATTAGTTGAGGATTTAATAGTCAGAGGGTTGAACAGAAAAAGTTTTGAAGGACTTTTTCCTTCCTTGATTCAAATTGCAGGTTTAAAAGCAAAGCGCTCACATCAGCCCAGTATGTGTGCATATCTTTTCTTTTAGTTATGTTCTGATAGAACCCTGTTGGAAAAAACCTAAGCAGATTTGAAAGCTGGTAGTAACATCAATTCACCATTAAAAAGCATCTTATGTACTAGAATATTTAGCTTCTTGAGAACAGCCACATTGGTTCTACTAACATGGTTCCAAAACAGCTCTTTTCACCATCAGCCTAGACTAAGATGTTAAGCCCCAGTTCTTAATGCCTCGGTAATCCTCGTGCTGCTTGGCACTACAATCCTTTTTCTTCATTCTTACCAGAAGGTCTTTTTATTCTGAAAATATTTTCATGTAGCAATTGCTAAAACATCCTGGGTAATATTTAAGCAAAACTGAGCTGCCAGAAGCGGTATTTGAACCCACAAGTCCAGGAGAGCATACAACCTGAACGTAGTCCCCCAGACCGCTCAACCATTCGGCAGCTTGCAGATTTTGGTGAGATACCAAAGATCATCGTAAGCATCAACAAAAAAGGTTTATCTTTTTTGACTAAGCAAGCAACTAAAAGCGCTTCAAAACAATAGACGGGAGAGAAGGCATTGTTCGTCTGATAGTGTGCTCCAAGCATGTGCTAACCTGTGTTAAGGGAATCCTGCAAGTAAAGGTTTGAGTGAGTTGTGCACATGATCTAATGTGAATGGTGTGATCCATTTTGATTAATACAAAAGGTTTTATCTATATTTGTAATTCTGCCTGTAATGACAATCAGATCACTACTAAAAAGCGATTTCTACAGAGCAGAATAATAGGGCTAGGTGGAAAGAGTGAAAACTGCAAGATTTTAATTTCCCAAATCATTAAAATTATTTAAAAATGATGCGTGACATCAAACTTTGATTCAAGCAATAGGTATTGTTCTGATAACACATTCCATTCAAGGTATATCCCACCTGTGTAAAGTGGCATTCAAGGTCTCGCTCCCAGGGTAAGAGCATGCAGTCACAGTGACCTACATGGCGATGAAAATTTTCTGCAACCAGAAGAGAATTGGGTCATGTTAAGAGCTTAATTGTTGAAGTGAGATTAAAGGACTATAAAATCTCGACTTTTTGATTTTGGCATTCAGAGGGCTGTAAAGAGAAAGTGTTGAAAGATCCTTTCTCATAGGCAAAAACCACTTTCAGAAGGTTTGATGTTCACGATAGCCTTTACTAAGAAAATTTGGCCTCAGTGAGAATCGAACTCACGACCCCTGGTTTACAAGACCAGTGCTCTAACCCCTGAGCTATGAAGCCTGCATTTTGAAACAGTCCCACAATATTTCTGACCAATTCTATATTCCTTTTTCAAAAATCTTAGAATGTCATAAGTAGGAATGAACCCATGCTTCCTGAAAAGATCATGCGGCCATCCTCAAATACACAAGTCGAAAAAATTGCGAAACTCAAAGAAAGTTTGGTCGTGCTAAGAGTCCAATTCTTGGGATGAAATATAAAGCCTGGAGCAGTTTTTCATTCCCTGGTGCAGCACTGCTTTATATTAGTTGAGGATTTAATAGTCAGAGGGTTGAACAGAAAAAGTTTTGAAGGACTTTTTCCTTCCTTGATTCAAATTGCAGGTTTAAAAGCAAAGCGCTCACATCAGCCCAGTATGTGTGCATATCTTTTCTTTTAGTTATGTTCTGATAGAACCCTGTTGGAAAAAACCTAAGCAGATTTGAAAGCTGGTAGTAACATCAATTCACCATTAAAAAGCATCTTATGTACTAGAATATTTAGCTTCTTGAGAACAGCCACATTGGTTCTACTAACATGGTTCCAAAACAGCTCTTTTCACCATCAGCCTAGACTAAGATGTTAAGCCCCAGTTCTTAATGCCTCGGTAATCCTCGTGCTGCTTGGCACTGCAATCCTTTTTCTTCATTCTTACCAGAAGGTCTTTTTATTCTGAAAATATTTTCATGTAGCAATTGCTAAAACATCCTGGGTAATATTTAAGCAAAACTGAGCTGCCAGAAGCGGTATTTGAACCCACAAGTCCAGGAGAGCATACAACCTGAACGTAGTCCCCCAGACCGCTCAACCATTCGGCAGCTTGCAGATTTTGGTGAGATACCAAAGATCATCGTAAGCATCAACAAAAAAGGTTTATCTTTTTTGACTAAGCAAGCAACTAAAAGCGCTTCAAAACAATAGACGGGAGAGAAGGCATTGTTCGTCTGATAGTGTGCTCCAAGCATGTGCTAACCTGTGTTAAGGGAATCCTGCAAGTAAAGGTTTGAGTGAGTTGTGCACATGATCTAATGTGAATGGTGTGATCCATTTTGATTAATACAAAAGGTTTTATCTATATTTGTAATTCTGCCTGTAATGACAATCAGATCACTACTAAAAAGCGATTTCTACAGAGCAGAATAATAGGGCTAGGTGGAAAGAGTGAAAACTGCAAGATTTTAATTTCCCAAATCATTAAAATTATTTAAAAATTATGCGTGACATCAAACTTTGATTCAAGCAATAGGTATTGTTCTGATAACACATTCCATTCAAGGTATATCCCACCTGTGTAAAGTGGCATTCAAGGTCTCGCTCCCAGGGTAAGAGCATGCAGTCACAGTGACCTACATGGCGATGAAAATTTTCTGCAACCAGAAGAGAATTGGGTCATGTTAAGAGCTTAATTGTTGAAGTGAGATTAAAGGACTATAAAATCTCGACTTTTTGATTTTGGCATTCAGAGGGCTGTAAAGAGAAAGTGTTGAAAGATCCTTTCTCATAGGCAAAAACCACTTTCAGAAGGTTTGATGTTCACGATAGCCTTTACTAAGAAAATTTGGCCTCAGTGAGAATCGAACTCACGACCCCTGGTTTACAAGACCAGTGCTCTAACCCCTCAGCTATGAAGCCTGCATTTTGAAAGAGTCCCACAATATTTTTGACCAATTCTATATTCCTTTTTCAAAAATCTTAGAATGTCATAAGTAGGAATGAACCCATGCTTCCTGAAAAGATCATGCGGCCATCCTCAAATACACAAGTCGAAAAAATTGCGAAACTCAAAGAAAGTTTGGTCGTGCTAAGAGTCCAATTCTTGGGATGAAATATAAAGCCTGGAGCAGTTTTTCATTCCCTGGTGCAGCACTGCTTTATATTAGTTGAGGATTTAATAGTCAGAGGGTTGAACAGAAAAAGTTTTGAAGGACTTTTTCCTTCCTTGATTCAAATTGCAGGTTTAAAAGCAAAGCGCTCACATCAGCCCAGTATGTGTGCATATCTTTTCTTTTAGTTATGTTCTGATAGAACCCTGTTGGAAAAAACCTAAGCAGATTTGAAAGCTGGTAGTAACATCAATTCACCATTAAAAAGCATCTTATGTACTAGAATATTTAGCTTCTTGAGAACAGCCACATTGGTTCTACTAACATGGTTCCAAAACAGCTCTTTTCACCATCAGCCTAGACTAAGATGTTAAGCCCCAGTTCTTAATGCCTCGGTAATCCTCGTGCTGCTTGGCACTACAATCCTTTTTCTTCATTCTTACCAGAAGGTCTTTTTATTCTGAAAATATTTTCATGTAGCAATTGCTAAAACATCCTGGGTAATATTTAAGCAAAACTGAGCTGCCAGAAGCGGTATTTGAACCCACAAGTCCAGGAGAGCATACAACCTGAACGTAGTCCCCCAGACCGCTCAACCATTCGGCAGCTTGCAGATTTTGGTGAGATACCAAAGATCATCGTAAGCATCAACAAAAAAGGTTTATCTTTTTTGACTAAGCAAGCAACTAAAAGCGCTTCAAAACAATAGACGGGAGAGAAGGCATTGTTCGTCTGATAGTGTGCTCCAAGCATGTGCTAACCTGTGTTAAGGGAATCCTGCAAGTAAAGGTTTGAGTGAGTTGTGCACATGATCTAATGTGAATGGTGTGATCCATTTTGATTAATACAAAAGGTTTTATCTATATTTGTAATTCTGCCTGTAATGACAATCAGATCACTACTAAAAAGCGATTTCTACAGAGCAGAATAATAGGGCTAGGTGGAAAGAGTGAAAACTGCAAGATTTTAATTTCCCAAATCATTAAAATTATTTAAAAATTATGCGTGACATCAAACTTTGATTCAAGCAATAGGTATTGTTCTGATAACACATTCCATTCAAGGTATATCCCACCTGTGTAAAGTGGCATTCAAGGTCTCGCTCCCAGGGTAAGAGCATGCAGTCACAGTGACCTACATGGCGATGAAAATTTTCTGCAACCAGAAGAGAATTGGGTCATGTTAAGAGCTTAATTGTTGAAGTGAGATTAAAGGACTATAAAATCTCGACTTTTTGATTTTGGCATTCAGAGGGCTGTAAAGAGAAAGTGTTGAAAGATCCTTTCTCATAGGCAAAAACCACTTTCAGAAGGTTTGATGTTCACGATAGCCTTTACTAAGAAAATTTGGCCTCAGTGAGAATCGAACTCACGACCCCTGGTTTACAAGACCAGTGCTCTAACCCCTGAGCTATGAAGCCTGCATTTTGAAAGAGTCCCACAATATTTTTGACCAATTCTATATTCCTTTTTCAAAAATCTTAGAATGTCATAAGTAGGAATGAACCCATGCTTCCTGAAAAGATCATGCGGCCATCCTCAAATACACAAGTCGAAAAAATTGCGAAACTCAAAGAAAGTTTGGTCGTGCTAAGAGTCCAATTCTTGGGATGAAATATAAAGCCTGGAGCAGTTTTTCATTCCCTGGTGCAGCACTGCTTTATATTAGTTGAGGATTTAATAGTCAGAGGGTTGAACAGAAAAAGTTTTGAAGGACTTTTTCCTTCCTTGATTCAAATTGCAGGTTTAAAAGCAAAGCGCTCACATCAGCCCAGTATGTGTGCATATCTTTTCTTTTAGTTATGTTCTGATAGAACCCTGTTGGAAAAAACCTAAGCAGATTTGAAAGCTGGTAGTAACATCAATTCACCATTAAAAAGCATCTTATGTACTAGAATATTTAGCTTCTTGAGAACAGCCACATTGGTTCTACTAACATGGTTCCAAAACAGCTCTTTTCACCATCAGCCTAGACTAAGATGTTAAGCCCCAGTTCTTAATGCCTCGGTAATCCTCGTGCTGCTTGGCACTACAATCCTTTTTCTTCATTCTTACCAGAAGGTCTTTTTATTCTGAAAATATTTTCATGTAGCAATTGCTAAAACATCCTGGGTAATATTTAAGCAAAACTGAGCTGCCAGAAGCGGTATTTGAACCCACAAGTCCAGGAGAGCATACAACCTGAACGTAGTCCCCCAGACCGCTCAACCATTCGGCAGCTTGCAGATTTTGGTGAGATACCAAAGATCATCGTAAGCATCAACAAAAAAGGTTTATCTTTTTTGACTAAGCAAGCAACTAAAAGCGCTTCAAAACAATAGACGGGAGAGAAGGCATTGTTCGTCTGATAGTGTGCTCCAAGCATGTGCTAACCTGTGTTAAGGGAATCCTGCAAGTAAAGGTTTGAGTGAGTTGTGCACATGATCTAATGTGAATGGTGTGATCCATTTTGATTAATACAAAAGGTTTTATCTATATTTGTAATTCTGCCTGTAATGACAATCAGATCACTACTAAAAAGCGATTTCTACAGAGCAGAATAATAGGGCTAGGTGGAAAGAGTGAAAACTGCAAGATTTTAATTTCCCAAATCATTAAAATTATTTAAAAATGATGCGTGACATCAAACTTTGATTCAAGCAATAGGTATTGTTCTGATAACACATTCCATTCAAGGTATATCCCACCTGTGTAAAGTGGCATTCAAGGTCTCGCTCCCAGGGTAAGAGCATGCAGTCACAGTGACCTACATGGCGATGAAAATTTTCTGCAACCAGAAGAGAATTGGGTCATGTTAAGAGCTTAATTGTTGAAGTGAGATTAAAGGACTATAAAATCTCGACTTTTTGATTTTGGCATTCAGAGGGCTGTAAAGAGAAAGTGTTGAAAGATCCTTTCTCATAGGCAAAAACCACTTTCAGAAGGTTTGATGTTCACGATAGCCTTTACTAAGAAAATTTGGCCTCAGTGAGAATCGAACTCACGACCCCTGGTTTACAAGACCAGTGCTCTAACCCCTGAGCTATGAAGCCTGCATTTTGAAAGAGTCCCACAATATTTTTGA
>NW_027102574.1:0-89496 GCF_035609145.1 Eleutherodactylus coqui | reverse complement strand
TAACATTCCATTATGATGTCATAATGCAAAATTCCATTATGAAGTCATAATGTAAAAATTCCATTATTATGGCATAATGCAAAATTCCATTATGATGTCATTATGTAAAAATTCCATTATGATGTCATAATGCAAAATTCCATTATGATGTCATAATGCAAAATTCCATTATGATGTCATAATGCAACATTCCATTATGATGCCTAATGTAAAATTCCATTATGATGTAATAATGCAACATTCCATTATGATGTCATAATGTAAAATTCCATTATGATGTCATAATGCAACATTCCATTATGATGTAATATGGAAAATTCCATTATGATGTCATAATGTAAAAATTTTATTATGATATCATAATGCAAAATTCCATTATGATGTCATAATGTAAAATTCCATTATGATGTCATAATGTAAAATTCCATTATGATGTCATAATGCAAAATTCCATTATGATGTCATAATGTAAAAATTCCATTATGATGGCATAATGCAAAATTCCATTATGATGTCATAATGTAAAATTCCATTATGATGTCATAATGTAAAATTCCATTATGATGTCATAATGCAACATTCTATTATGATGTCATATTGCAGCATTCCATTATGATGTCATAATGTAAAATTCCATTATGATGTCGTAATGCAACATTCCATTATGATGTCATAATGTAAAATTCCATTATGATGTCGTAATGCAACATTCCATTATGATGTCATAATGTAAAATTCCATTATGATGTCATAATGCAACATTCCATTATGATGTCATAATGTAAAATTCCATTATGATGTCATAATGCAACATTCCATTATGATGTCATAATGTAAAATTCCATTATGATGTCATAATGCAACATTCCATTAAGATTTCATAATGCAACATCCCATTATGATGCAATAATGCAAATTCCCATTATGATGTCATAATGCAAAATTACATTATGACGTCATAATGTAAAAATTCCATTACGATGTCATAATGCAAAATTCCATTATGATGTCATAATGTAAAAATTCCATTACAATGTCATAATGCAAAATTCCATTATGATGTCATAATGTAAAATTCCATTATGATGTCATAATGTAAAATTCCATTATGATGTCATAATGTAAAAATTCCATTATGATGTCATAATGCAAAATTCCATTATGATGTCATAATGCAACATTCCATTATGATGTCATAATGCAAAATTCCATTATGATGTCATAATGTAAAAATTTTATTATATCATAATGCAAAATTCCATTATGATGTCATAATGTAAAATTCCATTATGATGTCATAATGTAAAATTCCATTATGATGTCATAATGCAAAATTCCATTATGATGTCATAATGTAAAAATTCCATTATGATGGCATAATGCAAAATTCCATTATGATGTCATAATGTAAAATTCCATTATGATGTCATAATGTAAAATTCCATTATGATGTCATAATGCAACATTCCATTATGATGTCATAATGCAAAATTCCATTATCATGTCATAATGCAACATTCCATTATGATGTCATAATGCAAAATTCCATTATGATGTCATAATGCAACATTCCATTATGATGGCATAATGTAAAATTCCATTATGATGTAATAATGCAACATTCCATTATGATGTCATAATGTAAAAATTCCATTATGATGGCATAATGCAAAATTCCATTATGATGTCATAATGTAAAATTCCATTATGATGTCATAATGTAAAATTCCATTATGATGTCATAATGCAAAATTCCATTATGATGTCATAATTCAAAATTCCATTATGATGTCATAATGCAACATTCCATTATGATGTCATAATGCAAAATTCCATTATGATGTCATAATGCAACATTCCATTATGATGGCATAATGTAAAATTCCATTATGATGTAATAATGCAACATTCCATTATGATGTCATAATGTAAAATTCCATTATGATGTCATAATGTAACATTCCATTATGATGTCATAATGCAAAATTCCATTATGATGTCATAATGTAAAAATTTTATTATGATATCATAATGCAAAATTCCATTATGATGTCATAATGTAAAATTCCATTATGATGTCATAATGTAAAATTCCATTATGATGTCATAATGCAAAAGTTCATTATGATGTCATAATGTAAAAATTCCATTATGATGGTATAATGCAAAATTCCATTATGATGTCATAATGTAAAATTCCATTATGATGTCATAATGTAAAATTCCATTATGATGTCATAATGCAACATTCCATTATGATGTCATATTGCAGCATTCCATTATGATGTCATAATGTAAAATTCCATTATGATGTCGTAATGCAACATTCCATTATGATGTCATAATGTAAAATTCCATTATGATGTCGTAATGCAACATTCCATTATGATGTCATAATGTAAAATTGCATTATGATGTCATAATGCAACATTCCATTATGATGTCATAATGTAAAATTCCATTATGATGTCATAATGCAACATTCCATTATGATGTCATAATGTAAAATTCCATTATGATGTCATAATGCAACATTCCATTATGATGTCATAATGCAACATTCCATAAAGATTTCATAATGCAACATTCCATTATGATGTCATAATGCAAAATCCCATTATGATGTCATAATGCAAAATTCCATTATGACGTCATAATGTAAAAATTCCATTACGATGTCATAATGCAAAATTCCATTATGATGTCATAATGTAAAAATTCCATTACAATGTTATAATGCAAAATTCCATTATGATGTCATAATGTAAAATTCCATTATGATGTCATAATGCAAAATTCCATTATGATGTCATAATGTAAAATTCCAGTATGATGTCATAATGCAAAATTCCATTATGATGTCATAATGTAAAATTCCATTACGATGTCATAATGTAACATTCCATTATGATGTCATAATGCAAAATTCCATTATGATGTCATAATGTGACATTCCATTATGATGTCATAATGTAACATTCCATTATGATGTCATAATGCAACATTCCATTATGATGTCATAATGTAAAAATTCCATTACAATGTCATAATGCAAAATTCCATTATGATGTCATAATGTAAAATTCCATTATGATGTCATAATGCAAAACTCCATTATGATGTCATAATGTAAAATTCCATTATGATGTCATAATGCAAAATTCCATTATGATGTCATAATGTAAAATTCCATTACGATGTCATAATGTAACATTCCATTATGATGTCATAATGCAAAATTCCATTATGATGTCATAATGTAAAAATTCCATTATTATGGCATAATGCAAAATTCCATTATGATGTCATAATGTAAAAATTCCATTATGATGTCATAATGCAAAATTCCATTATGATGTCATAATGCAAAATTCCATTATGATGTTATAATGCAACATTCCATTATGATGGCTAATGTAAAATTCCATTATGATGTAATAATGCAACATTCCATTATGATGTCATAATGTAAAATTCCATTATGATGTCATAATGCAACATTCCATTATCATGTCATAATGTAACATTCCATTATGATGTCATAATGCAAAATTCCATTATAATGTCATAATGTAAAAATTTTATTATGATATCATAATGCAAAATTCCATTATGATGTCATAATGTAAAATTCCATTATGATGTCATAATGTAAAATTCCATTATGATGTCATAATGCAAAATTCCATTATGATGTCATAATGTAAAAATTCCATTATGATGGCATAATGCAAAATTCCATTATGATGTCATAATGTAAAATTCCATTATGATGTCATAATGTAAAATTCCATTATGATGTCATAATGCAACATTCCATTATGATGTCATATTGCAGCATTCCATTATGATGTCATAATGTAAAATTCCATTATGATGTCGTAATGCAACATTCCATTATGATGTCATAATGTAAAATTCCATTATGATGTCGTAATGCAACATTCCATTATGATGTCATAATGTAAAATTCCATTATGATGTCATAATGCAACATTCCATTATGATGTCATAATGTAAAATTCCATTATGATGTCATAATGCAACATTCCATTATGATGTCATAATGCAACATTCCATTAAGATTTCATAATGCAACATTCCATTATGATGTCATAATGCAAAATCCCATTATGATGTCATAATGCAAAATTCCATTATGATGTCATAATGTAAAAATTCCATTACGATGTCATAATGCAAAATTCCATTATGATGTCATAATGTAAAAATTCCATTACAATGTCATAATGCAAAATTCCATTATGATGTCATAATGTAAAATTCCATTATGATGTCATAATGCAAAATTCGATTATGATGTCATAATGTAAAATTCCATTATGATGTCATAATGCAAAATTCCATTATGATGTCATAATGTAAAATTCCTTTACGATGTCATAATGTAACATTCCATTATGATGTCATAATGCAAAATTCCATTATGATGTCATAATGTGACATTCCATTATGATGTCATAATGCAACATTCCATTATGTCATAATGCAAAATTCCATTATCATGTCATGATGCAACATTCCATTATGATGTCATAATGCAAAATTCCATTATGATGTCATAATGTGACATTCCATTATGATGTCATAATGTAACATTCCATTATGATGTCATAATGCAAAATTCCATTATGATGTCATAATGTAAAATTCCATTATGATGTCATAATGTAAAAATTCCATTATGATGTCATAATGCAAAATTCCATTATGATGTCATAATGAAAAATTCCATTATGATGTCATAATGCAACATTCCATTATGATGTCATAATGCAAAATTCCATTATGATGTCATAATGCAACATTCCATTATGATGGCATAATGTAAAATTCCATTATGATGTAATAATGCAACATTCCATTATGATGTCATAATGTAAAATTCCATTATGATGTCGTAATGCAACATTCCATTATCATGTCATAATGTAACATTCCATTATGATGTCATAATGCAAAATTCCATTATGATGTCATAATGTAAAACTTTTATTATGATATCATAATGCAAAATTCCATTATGATGTCATAATGTAAAATTCCATTATGATGTCATAATGTAAAATTCCATTATGATGTCATAATGCAAAATTCCATTATGATGTCATAATGTAAAAATTCCATTATGATGGCATAATGCAAAATTCCATTATGATGTCATAATGTAAAATTCCATTATGATGTCATAATGTAAAATTCCATTATGATGTCATAATGCAACATTCCATTATGATGTCATAATGCAGCATTCCATTATGATGTCATAATGTAAAATTCCATTATGATGCCGTAATGCAACATTCCATTATGATGTCATAATGTAAAATTCCATTATGATGTCGTAATGCAACATTCCATTATGATGTCATAATGTAAAATTCCATTATGATGTCATAATGCAACATTCAATTATGATGTCATAATGTAAAATTCCATTATGATGTCATAATGCAACATTCCATTATGATGTCATAATGCAACATTCCATTAAGATGTCATAATGCAACATTCCATTATGATGTCATAATGCAAAATCCCATTATGATGTCATAATGCAAAATTACATTATGATGTCATAATGTAAAAATTCCATTACGATGTCATAATGCAAAATTCCATTATGATGTCATAATGTAAAAATTCCATTACAATGTCATAATGCAAAATTCCATTATGATGTCATAATGTAAAATTCCATTATGATGTAATAATGCAACATTCCATTATGATGTCATAATGTAAAATTCCATTATGATGTCATAATGTAACATTCCATTATGATGTCATAATGCAAAATTCCATTATGATGTCATAATGTAAAAATTTTATTATGATATCATAATGCAAAATTCCATTATGATGTCATAATGTAAAATTCCATTATGATGTCATAATGTAAAATTCCATTATGATGTCATAATGCAAAAGTTCATTATGATGTCATAATGTAAAAATTCCATTATGATGGTATAATGCAAAATTCCATTATGATGTCATAATGTAAAATTCCATTATGATGTCATAATGTAAAATTCCATTATGATGTCATAATGCAACATTCCATTATGATGTCATATTGCAGCATTCCATTATGATGTCGTAATGCAACATTCCATTATGATGTCATAATGTAAAATTCCATTATGATGTCGTAATGCAACATTCCATTATGATGTCATAATGTAAAATTGCATTATGATGTCATAATGCAACATTCCATTATGATGTCATAATGTAAAATTCCATTATGATGTCATAATGCAACATTCCATTATGATGTCATAATGTAAAATTCCATTATGATGTCATAATGCAACATTCCATTATGATGTCATAATGCAACATTCCATTAAGATTTCATAATGCAACATTCCATTATGATGTCATAATGCAAAATCCCATTATGACGTCATAATGCAAAATTCCATTATGACGTCATAATGTAAAAATTCCATTACGATGTCATAATGCAAAATTCCATTATGATGTCATAATGTAAAAATTCCATTACAATGTCATAATGCAAAATTCCATTATGATGTCATAATGTAAAATTCCATTATGATGTCATAATGCAAAATTCCATTATGATGTCATAATGTAAAATTCCAGTATGATGTCATAATGCAAAATTCCATTATGATGTCATAATGTAAAATTCCATTACGATGTCATAATGTAACATTCCATTATGATGTCATAATGCAAAATTCCATTATGATGTCATAATGTGACATTCCATTATGATGTCATAATGTAACATTCCATTATGATGTCATAATGCAACATTCCATTATGATGTCATAATGTAAAAATTCCATTACAATGTCATAATGCAAAATTCCATTATGATGTCATAATGCAACATTCCATTATGATGTCATAATGTAAAATTCCATTATGATGTCATAATGCAACATTCCATTATGATGTCATAATGTAAAAATTCCATTATGATGTCATAATGCAACATTCCATTATGATGTCATAATGTAAAAATTTCATTATGATGTCATAATGCAAAATTCCATTATGATGTCATAATGTAAAAGTTCTATTATGATGTCATAATGCAAAATGCCATTATGATGTCATAATGTAAAAATTCCATTATGATGTCATAATGCAAAATGCCATTATGATGTCATAATGTAAAAATTGAATTATGATGTCATAATGCAAAATTTCATTATGATGTCATAATGTAACATTCCATTATGATGTCATAATGCAACATTCCATTATGATGTCATAATGTAAAAATTCCATTATGATGTCATAATGCAAAAATCCATTATGATGTCATAATGTAAAAATTCCATTATGATGTCATAATGCAAAATTCCATTTTGATGTCATAATGTAAAAATTCCATTATGATGTCTTAATGCAAAATTCCATTATGATGTCATAATGTAAAAATTCTATTATGATGTCATAATGCAAAATTCCATTATGATGTCATAATGTAAAAATTTCATTATGATGTCATAATGCAAAATTCCATAATGATGTCATAATGCAAAATTCCATTATGATGTCATAATGTAAAAATTCCATTATGATGTCATAATGCAAAATTCCATTATGATTTCATAATGTAAAAATTCCATTATGATGTCATATTGCAGCATTCCATTATGATGTCATAATGTAAAATTCCATTATGATGTCGTAATGCAACATTCCATTATGATGTCATAATGTAAAATTCCATTATGATGTCGTAATGCAACATTCCATTATGATGTCATAATGTAAAATTCCATTATGATGTCATAATGCAACATTCCATTATGATGTCATAATGTAAAATTCCATTATGATGTCATAATGCAACATTCCATTATGATGTCATAATGCAACATTCCATTAAGATTTCATAATGCAACATTCCATTATGATGTCATAATGCAAAATCCCATTATGATGTCATAATGCAAAATTCCATTATGACGTCATAATGTAAAAATTCCATTACGATGTCATAATGCAAAATTCCATTATGATGTCATAATGTAAAAATTCCATTACAATGTCATAATGCAAAATTCCATTATGATGTCATAATGTAAAATTCCATTATGATGTCATAATGCAAAATTCCATTATGATGTCACAATGTAAAATTCCATTATGATGTCATAATGCAAAATTCCATTATGATGTCATAATGTAAAATTCCTTTACGATGTCATAATGTAACATTCCATTATGATGTCATAATGCAAAATTCCATTATGATGTCATAATGTGACATTCCATTATGATGTCATAATGCAACATTCCATTATGTCATAATGCAAAATTCCATTATCATGTCATGATGCAACATTCCATTATGATGTCATAATGCAAAATTCCATTATGATGTCATAATGTGACATTCCATTATGATGTCATAATGTAACATTCCATTATGATGTCATAATGCAAAATTCCATTATGATGTCATAATGTAAAATTCCATTATGATGTCATAATGTAAAAATTCCATTATGATGTCATAATGCAAAATTCCATTATGATGTCATAATGAAAAATTCCATTATGATGTCATAATGCAACATTCCATTATGATGTCATAATGCAAAATTCCATTATGATGTCATAATGCAACATTCCATTATGATGGCATAATGTAAAATTCCATTATGATGTAATAATGCAACATTCCATTATGATGTCATAATGTAAAATTCCATTATGATGTCGTAATGCAACATTCCATTATGATGTCATAATGTAAAACTTTTATTATGATATCATAATGCAAAATTCCATTATGATGTCATAATGTAAAATTCCATTATGATGTCATAATGTAAAATTCCATTATGATGTCATAATGCAAAATTCCATTATGATGTCATAATGTAAAAATTCCATTATGATGGCATAATGCAAAATTCCATTATGATGTCATAATGTAAAATTCCATTATGATGTCATAATGTAAAATTCCATTATGATGTCATAATGCAACATTCCATTATGATGTCATAATGCAGCATTCCATTATGATGTCATAATGTAAAATTCCATTATGATGTCGTAATGCAACATTCCATTATGATGTCATAATGTAAAATTCCATTATGATGTCGTAATGCAACATTCCATTATGATGTCATAATGTAAAATTCCATTATGATGTCATAATGCAACATTCAATTATGATGTCATAATGTAAAATTCCATTATGATGTCATAATGCAACATTCCATTATGATGTCATAATGCAACATTCCATTAAGATGTCATAATGCAACATTCCATTATGATGTCATAATGTAAAAATTACATTATGATGTCATAATGCAAAATTCAATTTTGATGTCATAATGTAAAATTCCATTATGATGTCATAATGCGAAATTCCATTATGATGTCATAATGCAACATGCCATTATGATGTCATAATGCAGCATTCCATTATGATGTCATAATGCAAAATTCCATTATGATGTCATAATGTAAAAATTCCATTATGATGTCATAATGCAACATTCCATTATGATGTCATAATGCAACATTCCATTATGATGTCATAATGTAAAAATTCCATTATGATGTCATAATGCGAAATTCCATTATGATGTCATAATGCAACATTCCATTATGATGTCATAATGCAACATTCCATTATGATGTCATAATGCAAAATTCCATTATGATGTCATAATGCAAAATTCCATTATGATGTCATAATGCAACATTCCATTATGATGTCATAATGCAAAATTCCATTATGATGTCATAATGCAAAATGCCATTATGATGTCATAATGTAAAAATTGAATTATGATGTCATAATGCAAAATTTCATTATGATGTCATAATGTAACATTCCATAATGATGTCATACTGCAACATTCCATTATGATGTCATAATGTAAAAATTCCATTATGATGTCATAATGCAAAATTCCATTATGATGTCATAATGTAAAAATTCCATTATGATGTCATAATGCAAAATTCCATTATGATGTCATAATGTAAAAATTCCATTATGATGTCTTAATGCAAAATTCCATTATGATGTCATAATGTAAAAATTCTATTATGATGTCATAATGCAAAATTCCATTATGATGTCATAATGTAAAAATTCCATTATGATGTCATAATGCAAAATTCCATAATGCTGTCATAATGCAAAATTCCATTATGATGTCATAATGTAAAAATTCCATTATGATGTCATAATGCAAAATGCCATTATGATGTAAATAATGCAAAATTCCATTATGATGTCATAATGTAAAAATTCCATTACGATGTCATAATGCAAAATCCCATTATGATGTCATAATGTAAAATTCCATTATGATGTCATAATGCAAAATTCCATTATGATGTCATAATGTAAAATTCCATTATGATGTCATAATGCAAAATTCCATTATGATGTCATAATGTAAAATTCCATTACGATGTCATAATGTAACATTCCATTATGATGTCATAATGCAAAATTCCATTATGAAGTCATAATGTAAAAATTCCATTATTATGGCATAATGCAAAATTCCATTATGATGTCATTATGTAAAAAATCCATTATGATGTCATAATGCAAAATTCCATTATGATGTCATAATGCAAAATTCCATTATGATGTCATAATGCAACATTCCATTATGATGCCTAATGTAAAATTCCATTATGATGTAATAATGCAACATTCCATTATGATGTCATAATGTAAAATTCCATTATGATGTCATAATGCAACATTCCATTATGATGTAATATGGAAAATTCCATTATGATGTCATAATGTAAAAATTTTATTATGATATCATAATGCAAAATTCCATTATGATGTCATAATGTAAAATTCCATTATGATGTCATAATGTAAAATTCCATTATGATGTCATAATGCAAAATTCCATTATGATGTCATAATGCAAAATTCCATTATGATGTCATAATGTAAAAATTCCATTATGATGGCATAATGCAAAATTCCATTATGATGTCATAATGTAAAATTCCATTATGATGTCATAATGTAAAATTCCATTATGATGTCATAATGCAACATTCTATTATGATGTCATATTGCAGCATTCCATTATGATGTCATAATGTAAAATTCCATTATGATGTCGTAATGCAACATTCCATTATGATGTCATAATGTAAAATTCCATTATGATGTCGTAATGCAACATTCCATTATGATGTCATAATGTAAAATTCCATTATGATGTCATAATGCAACATTCCATTATGATGTCATAATGTAAAATTCCATTATGATGTCATAATGCAACATTCCATTATGATGTCATAATGTAAAATTCCATTATGATGTCATAATGCAACATTCCATTAAGATTTCATAATGCAACATCCCATTATGATGCCATAATGCAAAATCCCATTATGATGTCATAATGCAAAATTACATTATGACGTCATAATGTAAAAATTCCATTACGATGTCATAATGCAAAATTCCATTATGATGTCATAATGTAAAAATTCCATTACAATGTCATAATGCAAAATTCCATTATGATGTCATAATGTAAAATTCCATTATGATGTCATAATGCAAAATGCCATTGTGATGTCATAATGTAACATTCCATTATGATGTCATAATTCAAAATTCCATTATGATGTCATAATGTAACATTCCATTATGATGTCATAATGCAACATTCCATTATGATGTCATAATGCAACATTCCATTATGATGTCATAATGCAACATTCCATTATGATGTCATAATGCAAAATTCCATTATGATGTCATAATGCAACATTCCATTATGATGTCATAATGCAACATTCCATTATGATGTCATAATGTAAAAATTCCATTATGATGTCATAATGCAACATTCCATTATGATGTCATAATGTAAAAATTACATTATGATGTCATAATGCAAAATTCAATTTTGATGTCATAATGTAAAATTCCATTATGATGTCATAATGCGAAATTCCATTATGATGTCATAATGCAACATGCCATTATGATGTCATAATGCAGCATTCCATTATGATGTCATAATGCAAAATTCCATTATGATGTCATAATGTAAAAATTCCATTATGATGTCATAATGCAACATTCCATTATGATGTCATAATGCAACATTCCATTATGATGTCATAATGTAAAAATTCCATTATGATGTCATAATGCGAAATTCCATTATGATGTCATAATGCAACATTCCATTATGATGTCATAATGCAACATTCCATTATGATGTCATAATGCAAAATTCCATTATGATGTCATAATGCAAAATTCCATTATGATGTCATAATGCAACATTCCATTATGATGTCATAATGCAAAATTCCATTATGATGTCATAATGCAAAATGCCATTATGATGTCATAATGTAAAAATTGAATTATGATGTCATAATGCAAAATTTCATTATGATGTCATAATGTAACATTCCATAATGATGTCATACTGCAACATTCCATTATGATGTCATAATGTAAAAATTCCATTATGATGTCATAATGCAAAATTCCATTATGATGTCATAATGTAAAAATTCCATTATGATGTCATAATGCAAAATTCCATTATGATGTCATAATGTAAAAATTCCATTATGATGTCTTAATGCAAAATTCCATTATGATGTCATAATGTAAAAATTCTATTATGATGTCATAATGCAAAATTCCATTATGATGTCATAATGTAAAAATTCCATTATGATGTCATAATGCAAAATTCCATAATGCTGTCATAATGCAAAATTCCATTATGATGTCATAATGTAAAAATTCCATTATGATGTCATAATGCAAAATGCCATTATGATGTAAATAATGCAAAATTCCATTATGATGTCATAATGTAAAAATTCCATTACGATGTCATAATGCAAAATCCCATTATGATGTCATAATGTAAAATTCCATTATGATGTCATAATGCAAAATTCCATTATGATGTCATAATGTAAAATTCCATTATGATGTCATAATGCAAAATTCCATTATGATGTCATAATGTAAAATTCCATTACGATGTCATAATGTAACATTCCATTATGATGTCATAATGCAAAATTCCATTATGAAGTCATAATGTAAAAATTCCATTATTATGGCATAATGCAAAATTCCATTATGATGTCATTATGTAAAAAATCCATTATGATGTCATAATGCAAAATTCCATTATGATGTCATAATGCAAAATTCCATTATGATGTCATAATGCAACATTCCATTATGATGCCTAATGTAAAATTCCATTATGATGTAATAATGCAACATTCCATTATGATGTCATAATGTAAAATTCCATTATGATGTCATAATGCAACATTCCATTATGATGTAATATGGAAAATTCCATTATGATGTCATAATGTAAAAATTTTATTATGATATCATAATGCAAAATTCCATTATGATGTCATAATGTAAAATTCCATTATGATGTCATAATGTAAAATTCCATTATGATGTCATAATGCAAAATTCCATTATGATGTCATAATGCAAAATTCCATTATGATGTCATAATGTAAAAATTCCATTATGATGGCATAATGCAAAATTCCATTATGATGTCATAATGTAAAATTCCATTATGATGTCATAATGTAAAATTCCATTATGATGTCATAATGCAACATTCTATTATGATGTCATATTGCAGCATTCCATTATGATGTCATAATGTAAAATTCCATTATGATGTCGTAATGCAACATTCCATTATGATGTCATAATGTAAAATTCCATTATGATGTCGTAATGCAACATTCCATTATGATGTCATAATGTAAAATTCCATTATGATGTCATAATGCAACATTCCATTATGATGTCATAATGTAAAATTCCATTATGATGTCATAATGCAACATTCCATTATGATGTCATAATGTAAAATTCCATTATGATGTCATAATGCAACATTCCATTAAGATTTCATAATGCAACATCCCATTATGATGCCATAATGCAAAATCCCATTATGATGTCATAATGCAAAATTACATTATGACGTCATAATGTAAAAATTCCATTACGATGTCATAATGCAAAATTCCATTATGATGTCATAATGTAAAAATTCCATTACAATGTCATAATGCAAAATTCCATTATGATGTCATAATGTAAAATTCCATTATGATGTCATAATGCAAAATTTCATTATGATGTCATAATGTAAAATTCCATTATGATGTCATAATGCAAAATTCCATTATGATATCATAATGTAAAATTCCATTACGATGTCATAATGTAACATTCCATTATGATGTCATAATGCAAAATTCCATTATGATGTCATAATGTAAAATTCCATTATGATGTCATAATGTAAAAATTCCATTATGATGTCATAATGCAAAATTCCATTATGATGTCATAATGCAACATTCCATTATGATGTCATAATGCAAAATTCCATTATGATGTCATAATGTAAAAATTTTATTATGATATCATAATGCAAAATTCCATTATGATGTCATAATGTAAAATTCCATTATGATGTCATAATGTAAAATTCCATTATGATGTCATAATGCAAAATTCCATTATGATGTCATAATGTAAAAATTCCATTATGATGGCATAATGCAAAATTCCATTATGATGTCATAATGTAAAATTCCATTATGATGTCATAATGTAAAATTCCATTATGATGTCATAATGCAACATTCCATTATGATGTCATAATGCAAAATTCCATTATGATGTCATAATGCAACATTCCATTATGATGGCATAATGTAAAATTCCATTATGATGTAATAATGCAACATTCCATTATGATGTCATAATGTAAAAATTCCATTATGATGGCATAATGCAAAATTCCATTATGATGTCATAATGTAAAATTCCATTATGATGTCATAATGTAAAATTCCATTATGATGTCATAATGCAAAATTCCATTATGATGTCATAATTCAAAATTCCATTATGATGTCATAATGCAACATTCCATTATGATGTCATAATGCAAAATTCCATTATGATGTCATAATGCAACATTCCATTATGATGGCATAATGTAAAATTCCATTATGATGTAATAATGCAACATTCCATTATGATGTCATAATGTAAAATTCCATTATGATGTCATAATGCAAAATTCCATTATGATATCATAATGTAAAATTCCATTACGATGTCATAATGTAACATTCCATTATGATGTCATAATGCAAAATTCCATTATGATGTCATAATGTAAAATTCCATTATGATGTCATAATGTAAAAATTCCATTATGATGTCATAATGCAAAATTCCATTATGATGTCATAATGCAACATTCCATTATGATGTCATAATGCAAAATTCCATTATGATGTCATAATGTAAAAATTTTATTATGATATCATAATGCAAAATTCCATTATGATGTCATAATGTAAAATTCCATTATGATGTCATAATGTAAAATTCCATTATGATGTCATAATGTAAAAATTCCATTATGATGGCATAATGCAAAATTCCATTATGATGTCATAATGTAAAATTCCATTATGATGTCATAATGTAAAATTCCATTATCATGTCATAATGCAACATTCCATTATGATGTCATAATGCAAAATTCCATTATGATGTCATAATGCAACATTCCATTATGATGGCATAATGTAAAATTCCATTATGATGTAATAATGCAACATTCCATTATGATGTCATAATGTAAAAATTCCATTATGATGGCATAATGCAAAATTCCATTATGATGTCATAATGTAAAATTCCATTATGATGTCATAATGTAAAATTCCATTATGATGTCATAATGCAAAATTCCATTATGATGTCATAATTCAAAATTCCATTATGATGTCATAATGCAACATTCCATTATGATGTCATAATGCAAAATTCCATTATGATGTCATAATGCAACATTCCATTATGATGGCATAATGTAAAATTCCATTATGATGTAATAATGCAACATTCCATTATGATGTCATAATGTAAAATTCCATTATGATGTCATAATGTAACATTCCATTATGATGTCATAATGCAAAATTCCATTATGATGTCATAATGTAAAAATTTTATTATATCATAATGCAAAATTCCATTATGATGTCATAATGTAAAATTCCATTATGATGTCATAATGCAAAAGTTCATTATGATGTCATAATGTAAAAATTCCATTATGATGGTATAATGCAAAATTCCATTATGATGTCATAATGTAAAATTCCATTATGATGTCATAATGTAAAATTCCATTATGATGTCATAATGCAACATTCCATTATGATGTCATATTGCAGCATTCCATTATGATGTCATAATGTAAAATTCCATTATGATGTCGTAACGCAACATTCCATTATGATGTCATAATGTAAAATTCCATTATGATGTCGTAATGCAACATTCCATTATGATGTCATAATGTAAAATTGCATTATGATGTCATAATGCAACATTCCATTATGATGTCATAATGTAAAATTCCATTATGATGTCATAATGCAACATTCCATTATGATGTCATAATGTAAAATTCCATTATGATGTCATAATGCAACATTCCATTAAGATTTCATAATGCAACATTCCATTATGATGTCATAATGCAAAATCCCATTATGATGTCATAATGCAAAATTCCATTATGACGTCATAATGTAAAAATTCCATTACGATGTCATAATGCAAAATTCCATTATGATGTCATAATGTAAAAATTCCATTACAATGTCATAATGCAAAATTCCATTATGATGTCATAATGCAAAATTCCATTATGATGTCATAATGTAAAATTCCATTATGATGTCATAATGTAAAATTCCATTATGATGTCATAATGCAACATTCCATTATGATGTCATATTGCAGCATTCCATTATGATGTCATAATGTAAAATTCCATTATGATGTCGTAACGCAACATTCCATTATGATGTCATAATGTAAAATTCCATTATGATGTCGTAATGCAAAATTCCATTATGATGTCATAATGTAAAATTCCATTACGATGTCATAATGTAACATTCCATTATGATGTCATAATGCAAAATTCCATTATGATGTCATAATGTGACATTCCATTATGATGTCATAATGTAACATTCCATTATGATGTCATAATGCAAAATTCCATTATGATGTCATAATGCAAAATTCCATTATGATGTCATAATGCAAAATTCCATTATGATGTCATAATGCAAAATTCCATTATGATGTCATAATGCAACATTCCATTATGATGTCATAATGCAAAATTCCATTATGATGTCATAATGTAAAAATTTTATTATGATATCATAATGCAAAATTCCATTATGATGTCATAATGTAAAATTCCATTATGATGTCATAATGTAAAATTCCATTATGATGTCATAATGTAAAAATTCCATTATGATGGCATAATGCAAAATTCCATTATGATGTCATAATGTAAAATTCCATTATGATGTCATAATGTAAAATTCCATTATGATGTCATAATGCAACATTCCATTATGATGTCATAATGCAAAATTCCATTATGATGTCATAATGCAACATTCCATTATGATGTCATAATGCAAAATTCCATTATGATGTCATAATGCAACATTCCATTATGATGGCATAATGTAAAATTCCATTATGATGTAATAATGCAACATTCCATTATGATGTCATAATTCAAAATTCCATTATGATGTCATAATGCAACATTCCATTATGATGTCATAATGCAAAATTCCATTATGATGTCATAATGCAACTTTCCATTATGATGTCATAATGCAAAATTCCATTATGATGTCATAATGCAACATTCCATTATGATGGCATAATGTAAAATTCCATTATGATGTCATAATGTAACATTCCATTATGATGTCATAATGCAAAATTCCATTATGATGTCATAATGTAAAAATTTTATTATGATATCATAATGCAAAATTCCATTATGATGTCATAATGTAAAATTCCATTATGATGTCATAATGTAAAATTCCATTATGATGTCATAATGCAAAATTTCATTATGATGTCATAATGTAAAAATTCCATTATGATGGCATAATGCAAAATTCCATTATGATGTCATAATGTAAAATTCCATTATGATGTCATAATGTAAAATTCCATTATGATGTCATAATGCAACATTCCATTATGATGTCATATTGCAGCATTCCATTATGATGTCATAATGTAAAATTCCATTATGATGTCGTAATGCAACATTCCATTATGATGTCATAATCTAAAATTCCATTATGATGTCGTAATGCAACATTCCATTATGATGTCATAATGTAAAATTCCATTATGATGTCATAATGCAACATTCCATTATGATGTCATAATGTACAATTCCATTATGATGTCATAATGCAACATTCTATTATGATGTCATAATGTAAAATTCCATTATGATGTCATAATGCAACATTCCATTATGATGTCATAATGCAACATTCCATTAAGATTTCATAATGCAACATTCCATTATGATGTCATAATGCAAAATCCCATTATGATGTCATAATGCAAAATTCCATTATGACGTCATAATGTAAAAATTCCATTACGATGTCATAAAGCAAAATTCCATTATGATGTCATAATGTAAAAATTCCTTTACAATGTCATAATGCAAAATTCCATTATTATGTCATAATGTAAAATTCCATTATGATGTCATAATGCAAAATTCCATTATGATGTCATAATGTAAAATTCCATTATGATGTCATAATGCAAAATTCCATTATGATGTCATAATGTAAAATTCCATTACGATGTCATAATGTAACATTCCATTATGATGTCATAATGCAAAATTCCATTATGATGTCATAATGTGACATTCCATTATGATGTCATAATGTAACATTCCATTATGATGTCATAATGCAAAATTCCATTATGATGTCATAATGAAAAATTCCATTATGATGTCATAATGAAAAAAATCCATTATGATGTCATAATGCAACATTCCATTATGATGTCATAATGCAAAATTCCATTATGATGTCATAATGTAAAAATTTTATTATGATATCATAATGCAAAATTCCATTATGATGTCATAATGTAAAATTCCATTATGATGTCATAATGTAAAATTCCATTATGATGTCATAATGTAAAAATTCCATTATGATGGCATAATGCAAAATTCCATTATGATGTCATAATGTAAAATTCCATTATGATGTCATAATGTAAAATTCCATTATGATGTCATAATGCAACATTCCATTATGATGTCATAATGCAAAATTCCATTATCATGTCATAATGCAACATTCCATTATGATGTCATAATGCAAAATTCCATTATGATGTCATAATGCAACATTCCATTATGATGGCATAATGTAACATTCCATTATGATGTAATAATGCAACATTCCATTATGATGTCATAATTCAAAATTCCATTATGATGTCATAATGCAACATTCCATTATGATGTCATAATGCAAAATTCCATTATGATGTCATAATGCAACATTCCATTATGATGGCATAATGTAAAATTCCATTATGATGTAATAATGCAACATTCCATTATGATGTCATAATGTAAAATTCCATTATGATGTCATAATGCAACATTCCATTATGATGTCATAATGCAACATTCCATTATGATGTCATAAGGTAACATTCCATTATGATGTCATAATGTAACATTCCATTATGATGTCATAATGTAAAATTCCATTATGATGTCATAATGCGACATTCCATTATGATGTCATAATGCAAAATGCCATTATGATGTCATAATGCAACATTCCATTATGATGTCATAATGTAAAATTCCATTATGATGTCATAATGCAACATTCCATTATGATGTCATAATGTAAAATTCCATTATGATGTCATAATGCAACATTCCATTATGATGTCATAATGCAACATTCCATTAAGATTTCATAATGCAACATTCCATTATGATGTCATAATGCAAAATCCCATTATGATGTCATAATGCAAAATTCCATTATGACGTCATAATGTAAAAATTCCATTACGATGTCATAATGCAAAATTCCATTATGATGTCATAATGTAAAAATTCCATTACAATGTCATAATGCAAAATTCCATTATGATGTCATAATGCAAAATTCCATTATGATGTCATAATGTAAAATTCCAGTATGATGTCATAATGCAAAATTCCATTATGATGTCATAATGTAAAATTCCATTACGATGTCATAATGTAACATTCCATTATGATGTCATAATGCAAAATTCCATTATGATGTCATAATGTGACATTCCATTATGATGTCATAATGTAACATTCCATTATGATGTCATAATGCAAAATTCCATTATGATGTCATAATGTGACATTCCATTATGATGTCATAATGTAAAATTCCATTATGATGTCATAATGTAAAATTCCATTATGATGTCATAATGCAAAATTTCATTATGATGTCATAATGTAAAAATTCCATTATGATGGCATAATGCAAAATTCCATTATGATGTCATAATGTAAAATTCCATTATGATGTCATAATGTAAAATTCCATTATGATGTCATAATGCAACATTCCATTATGATGTCATATTGCAGCATTCCATTATGATGTCATAATGTAAAATTCCATTATGATGTCGTAATGCAACATTCCATTATGATGTCATAATCTAAAATTCCATTATGATGTCGTAATGCAACATTCCATTATGATGTCATAATGTAAAATTCCATTATGATGTCATAATGCAACATTCCATTATGATGTCATAATGTACAATTCCATTATGATGTCATAATGCAACATTCCATTATGATGTCATAATGTAAAATTCCATTATGATGTCATAATGCAACATTCCATTATGATGTCATAATGCAACATTCCATTAAGATTTCATAATGCAACATTCCATTATGATGTCATAATGCAAAATCCCATTATGATGTCATAATGCAAAATTCCATTATGACGTCATAATGTAAAAATTCCATTACGATGTCATAATGCAAAATTCCATTATGATGTCATAATGTAAAAATTCCATTACAATGTCATAATGCAAAATTCCATTATTATGTCATAATGTAAAATTCCATTATGATGTCATAATGCAAAATTCCATTATGATGTCATAATGTAAAATTCCATTATGATGTCATAATGCAAAATTCCATTATGATGTCATAATGTAAAATTCCATTACGATGTCATAATGTAACATTCCATTATGATGTCATAATGCAAAATTCCATTATGATGTCATAATGTGACATTCCATTATGATGTCATAATGTAACATTCCATTATGATGTCATAATGCAAAATTCCATTATGATGTCATAATGAAAAATTCCATTATGATGTCATAATGAAAAAAATCCATTATGATGTCATAATGCAACATTCCATTATGATGTCATAATGCAAAATTCCATTATGATGTCATAATGTAAAAATTTTATTATGATATCATAATGCAAAATTCCATTATGATGTCATAATGTAAAATTCCATTATGATGTCATAATGTAAAATTCCATTATGATGTCATAATGTAAAAATTCCATTATGATGGCATAATGCAAAATTCCATTATGATGTCATAATGTAAAATTCCATTATGATGTCATAATGTAAAATTCCATTATGATGTCATAATGCAACATTCCATTATGATGTCATAATGCAAAATTCCATTATCATGTCATAATGCAACATTCCATTATGATGTCATAATGCAAAATTCCATTATGATGTCATAATGCAACATTCCATTATGATGGCATAATGTAACATTCCATTATGATGTAATAATGCAACATTCCATTATGATGTCATAATTCAAAATTCCATTATGATGTCATAATGCAACATTCATTTATGATGTCATAATGCAAAATTCCATTATGATGTCATAATGCAACATTCCATTATGATGGCATAATGTAAAATTCCATTATGATGTAATATGCAACATTCCATTATGATGTCATAATGTAAAATTCCATTATGATGTCATAATGCAACATTCCATTATGATGTCATAATGCAACATTCCATTATGATGTCATAAGGTAACATTCCATTATGATGTCATAATGTAACATTCCATTATGATGTCATAATGTAAAATTCCATTATGATGTCATAATGCGACATTCCATTATGATGTCATAATGCAAAATGCCATTATGATGTCATAATGCAACATTCCATTATGATGTCATAATGTAAAATTCCATTATGATGTCATAATGCAACATTCCATTATGATGTCATAATGTAAAATTCCATTATGATGTCATAATGCAACATTCCATTATGATGTCATAATGCAACATTCCATTAAGATTTCATAATGCAACATTCCATTATGATGTCATAATGCAAAATCCCATTATGATGTCATAATGCAAAATTCCATTATGACGTCATAATGTAAAAATTCCATTACGATGTCATAATGCAAAATTCCATTATGATGTCATAATGCAAAATTCCATTATGATGTCATAATGTAAAAATTCCATTACAATGTCATAATGCAAAATTCCATTATGATGTCATAATGCAAAATTCCATTATGATGTCATAATGTAAAATTCCAGTATGATGTCATAATGCAAAATTCCATTATGATGTCATAATGTAAAATTCCATTACGATGTCATAATGTAACATTCCATTATGATGTCATAATGCAAAATTCCATTATGATGTCATAATGTGACATTCCATTATGATGTCATAATGTAACATTCCATTATGATGTCATAATGCAAAATTCCATTATGATGTCATAATGCAAAATTCCATTATGATGTCATAATGCAAAATTCCATTATGATGTCATAATGCAACATTCCATTATGATGTCATAATGCAAAATTCCATTATGATGTCATAATGTAAAAATTTTATTATGATATCATAATGCAAAATTCCATTATGATGTCATAATGTAAAATTCCATTATGATGTCATAATGTAAAATTCCATTATGATGTCATAATGTAAAAATTCCATTATGATGGCATAATGCAAAATTCCATTATGATGTCATAATGTAAAATTCCATTATGATGTCATAATGTAAAATTCCATTATGATGTCATAATGCAACATTCCATTATGATGTCATAATGCAAAATTCCATTATGATGTCATAATGCAACATTCCATTATGATGTCATAATGCAAAATTCCATTATGATGTCATAATGCAACATTCCATTATGATGGCATAATGTAAAATTCCATTATGATGTAATAATGCAACATTCCATTATGATGTCATAATTCAAAATTCCATTATGATGTCATAATGCAACATTCCATTATGATGTCATAATGCAAAATTCCATTATGATGTCATAATGCAACTTTCCATTATGATGTCATAATGCAAAATTCCATTATGATGTCATAATGCAACATTCCATTATGATGGCATAATGTAAAATTCCATTATGATGTCATAATGTAACATTCCATTATGATGTCATAATGCAAAATTCCATTATGATGTCATAATGTAAAAATTTTATTATGATATCATAATGCAAAATTCCATTATGATGTCATAATGTAAAATTCCATTATGATGTCATAATGTAAAATTCCATTATGATGTCATAATGCAAAATTTCATTATGATGTCATAATGTAAAAATTCCATTATGATGGCATAATGCAAAATTCCATTATGATTAGAGATGAGCGAACGCGTTCGTCCGAGCTTGATATTCGTGCGAATATTAGGGTGTTCGGGATGTTCGTTATTCGTGACGAACACCATGCGGTGTTCTGGTTACTTTCACTTCCTTCCCTGAGACGTTAGCGCGCTTTTCTGGCCAATTGAAAGACAGGGAAGGCATTACAACTTCCCCCTGCAACGTTTAAGCCCTATACCACCCCCCTGCTGTGAGTGGCTGGCGAGATCAGGTGTTCGCCTAATATAAAAGTCGGCCCCTCCCGCGGCTCGCCTCAGATGCGGTGTGAGTTAGATGAGGGACAGTGCTGTTTATACCGGAGCTGCTGTAGGGAAAGAATTGGTAGTTAGTGTAGGCTTCAAGACCCCCCAAAGGTCCTTATTAGGGCCACTGATAGCTGTGTGTTGGCTGCTGTTAGCAGTGGGATTTTTTTTTTTCTCAAAGTCGCCTCTGCAGACCGTTGCACCTGGCATTAGGGACAGAAGTGCTGCATAGGCAGGGAGAGTGTTAGGAGTGAGTGTAGCCTTCAAGAACCTCAACGGTCCTTTCTAGGGCCATATTTATCCGTGTGCAGTACTGTCCAGGCTGCTGTTGGCTGTGCTGCATTTTTTTTGGGCTTCTCAAAATCGCCTCTGCAGAGCATTCCACCCTCCATTGATACTGCAGGGAAAGAATTGTATAGGCAGGGCCACAACACAGTTATTATTCATAGAATATACGCAGTGCTGCCTGTTGGTGGGAAAAACCTGAAAACAAATCTATTTGTCCAGCCTCTGTCCGTCCTAACGCCTGTGGACACGTGTGAGCTGCGTGAAAAACATTGCTAAATCATACGCACCCAGCTACGCTTTACTGCTGGCTTCGCCATTTGCTTTCCTTAATTGGGAAAAAAAATACCTGCTCTGCCACAGTTAATAACTCTGCTACCCTCACGTTCTGTGACACATAAGCAGGGACACAGCGCAGTTATTAAACTTCTCAGGTTCATTGAATATACGCAGTGCTGCCTGTTGGTGGGAAAAAACTGAAAAGAAATCTATTTGTCCAGCCTGTGTCCGTCCTTACGCCTGTGGAGACGTGTGAGCTGCGTGAACAACATTGCTAAATCATACGCAGCCAGCTACGGTTTACTGCTGGGTTCGCCATTTGCTTTCCTTAATTGGGAAAAAAAATACCTGCTCTCCAAGAGTTATAATAACTCTGCTACCCTCACGTTCTGTGACACATAAGCAGGGACACAGCGCAGTTATTAAACTTCGCAGGTTCATTGAATATACGCAGTGCTGCCTGTTGGTGGGAAAAAACTGAAAAGAAATCTATTTGTCCAGCCTGTGTCCGTCCTTACGCCTGTGGAGACGTGTGAGCTGCGTGAAAAACATTGCTAAATCATACGCAGCCAGCTACGCTTTACTGCTGGCTTCGCCATTTGCTTTCCTTAATTGGGAAAAAAAATACCTGCTCTGCCACAGTTAATAACTCTGCTACCCTCACGTTCTGTGACACATAAGCAGGGACACAGCGCAGTTATTAAACTTCGCAGGTTCATTGAATATACGCAGTGCTGCCTGTTGGTGGGAAAAAACTGAAAAGAAATCTATTTGTCCAGCCTGTGTCCGTCCTTACGCCTGTGGAGACGTGTGAGCTGCGTGAAAAACATTGCTAAATCATACGCAGCCAGCTACGCTTTACTGCTGGCTTCGCCATTTGCTTTCCTTAATTGGGAAAAAAAATACCTGCTCTGCCACAGTTAATAACTCTGCTACCCTCACGTTCTGTGACACATAAGCAGGGACACAGCGCAGTTATTAAACTTCGCAGGTTCATTGAATATACGCAGTGCTGCCTGTTGGTGGGAAAAAACTGAAAACAAATCTATTTGTCCAGCCTGTGTCCGTCCTTACGCCTGTGGAGACGTGTGAGCTGCGTGAAAAACATTGCTAAATCATACGCAGCCAGCTACGCTTTACTGCTGGCTTCGCCATTTGCTTTCCTTAATTGGGAAAAAAAATACCTGCTCTGCCACAGTTAATAACTCTGCTACCCTCACGTTCTGTGACACATAAGCAGGGACACAGCGCAGTTATTAAACTTCGCAGGTTCATTGAATATACGCAGTGCTGCCTGTTGGTGGGAAAAAACTGAAAAGAAATCTATTTGTCCAGCCTGTGTCCGTCCTTACGCCTGTGGAGACGTGTGAGCTGCGTGAAAAACATTGCTAAATCATACGCAGCCAGCTACGCTTTACTGCTGGCTTCGCCATTTGCTTTCCTTAATTGGGAAAAAAAATACCTGCTCTGCCACAGTTAATAACTCTGCTACCCTCACGTTCTGTGACACATAAGCAGGGACACAGCGCAGTTATTAAACTTCGCAGGTTCATTGAATATACGCAGTGCTGCCTGTTGGTGGGAAAAAACTGAAAACAAATCTATTTGTCCAGCCTGTGTCCGTCCTTACGCCTGTGGAGACGTGTGAGCTGCGTGAAAAACATTGCTAAATCATACGCAGCCAGCTACGCTTTACTGCTGGCTTCGCCATTTGCTTTCCTTAATTGGGAAAAAAAATACCTGCTCTGCCACAGTTAATAACTCTGCTACCCTCACGTTCTGTGACACATAAGCAGGGACACAGCGCAGTTATTAAACTTCGCAGGTTCATTGAATATACGCAGTGCTGCCTGTTGGTGGGAAAAAACTGAAAAGAAATCTATTTGTCCAGCCTGTGTCCGTCCTTACGCCTGTGGAGACGTGTGAGCTGCGTGAAAAACATTGCTAAATCATACGCAGCCAGCTACGCTTTACTGCTGGCTTCGCCATTTGCTTTCCTTAATTGGGAAAAAAAATACCTGCTCTGCCACAGTTAATAACTCTGCTACCCTCACGTTCTGTGACACATAAGCAGGGACACAGCGCAGTTATTAAACTTCGCAGGTTCATTGAATATACGCAGTGCTGCCTGTTGGTGGGAAAAAACTGAAAAGAAATCTATTTGTCCAGCCTGTGTCCGTCCTTACGCCTGTGGAGACGTGTGAGCTGCGTGAAAAACATTGCTAAATCATACGCAGCCAGCTACGCTTTACTGCTGGCTTCGCCATTTGCTTTCCTTAATTGGGAAAAAAAATACCTGCTCTGCCACAGTTAATAACTCTGCTACCCTCACGTTCTGTGACACATAAGCAGGGACACAGCGCAGTTATTAAACTTAGATAATTCATTCACTAGAGGCAGTGGGGCCTTTCGTTTTCCAAAAAGGGCAAAAATTATATTTGGCCTGCAGTCTTGCGCCAATTTATTTCCTGCCTGGGAAATCTAATCACTGGTAATACAGCATGCTGAGGGGTAGGGGTAAGCCTAGAGGACGTGGACGTGGACGTGGCCGAGGACGCGGAGGGCCAAGTGAGGGTGTGGGCACAGGCCAAGCTCCTGATCCAGGTGTGTCGCAGCTGTCTGCTGCGCGATTAGGAGAGAGGCACGTTTCTGGCGTCCCCACATTCATCGCCCAATTAATGGGTCCACGCGGGAGACGGTTATTAGAAAATGAGCAGTGTGAGCAGGTCCTGTCCTGGATGGCAGAAAGTGCTTCGAGCAACCTATCGTCTACCCGCAGTTCTGCGCCGTCCACTGCTGCCAATCCGAATCCTCTGTCTGCTGCTCCTCCTTCCTCCCAGCCTCCTCACTCCACTACAATGACACCTGCTCAGGAGCGGGAACACTCCCAGGAACTGTTCTCGGGCCCCTGCTTAGATTGGGCAGCAGCGGTTCCTCTCCCACCAGAGGAGTTTATCGTCACTGATGCCCAACCATTCGAAAGTTCCCGGGGTCCGGGGGAAGAGGCTGGGGACTTCCGCCAACTGTCTCAACAACTTTCTGTGGGTGAGGAGGACGATGACGATCAGACACAGTTGTCTTGCAGTGAGGTAGTAGTAAGGGCAGTAAGTCCCAGGGAGCAGCGCACAGAGGATTCGGAGGAAGAGCAGCAGGACGATGAGGTGACTGACCCCACCTGGTGTGCAACGCTTACTCAGGAGGACAGGTCTTCAGAGGGGGAGTCAAGGGCATCAGCAGGGCAGGTTGCAAGAGGCAGTGCGGTGGCCAGGGCCAGGGGTAGAGGCAGGGCCAGACCGAATAATCCACCAAGTGTTTCCCAAAGCGCCCCCCCGCGCCATGCCACCCTGCAGAGGCCGAGGTGCTCTAAGGTCTGGCAGTTTTTCACAGAGACGCCTGACGACCGACGAACAGTGGTGTGCAACCTTTGTTGCGCAAAGCTCAGCCGGGGAGCCAACACCAACAGCCTCACCACCACCACCATGCGCAGACATATGATGGCCAAGCACCCCACAAGGTGGGACGAAGGCCGTTCACCGCCTCCGGTTTGCACCCCTGCCTCTCCCCCTGTGCCCCAACCTGCCACTGAGATGCAACCCCCCTCTCAGGACACAGGCACTACCGCCTCATGGCCTGCACCCACACCCTCATCTCCGCTGTCCTCGGCCCCATCCAGCAGTGTAGTTCAGCGCACCGTTCAGCCGTCGCTTGCGCAAGTGTTCGAGCGCAAGCGCAAGTACGCCGCCACGCACCCGCACGCTCAAACGTTAACCGTCCGCATCGCAAAATTCATCAGCCTTGAGATGCTGCCGTATAGGGTTGTGGAAACGGAGTCCTTCAAAAGTATCATGGAGGCGGCGGCCCCGCGCTACTCAGTTCCCAGTCGCCACTACTTTTCCCGATGTGCCGTCCCAGCCCTGCACGACCACGTCTCCCGCAACATTGTGCGCGCCCTCACCAACGCGGTTACTGCCACGGTCCACTTAACTACGGACACGTGGACAAGCACAGGCGGGCAGGGCCACTACATCTCCCTGACGGCACATTGGGTGAATTTAGTGGAGGCTGGGACAGAGTCAGAGCCTGGGACCGCTCACGTCCTACCCACCCCCAGAATTGCGGGCCCCAGCTCGGTGGTGGTATCTGCGGAGGTGTATGCTTCCTCCACTAAAGCACCCTCCTCCTCCTCCTCCTCCTCCTCTGTCTCACAATCAAGATGTGTTAGCAGCAGCATGTCGCCAGCAGTCGGTGTCGCGCGGTGTGGCAGCACAGCGGTGGGCAAGCGTCAGCAGGCCGTGCTGAAACTACTCAGCTTAGGCGATAAGAGGCACACGGCCCACGAACTGCTGCAGGGTCTGACACAGCAGACCGACCGCTGGCTTGCGCCGCTGAGCCTCCAACCGGGCATGGTCGTGTGTGACAACGGCCGTAACCTGGTGGCGGCTCTGCAGCTCGGCAGCCTCACGCACGTGCCATGCCTGGCCCACGTCTTTAATTTGGTGGTTCAGCGGTTTCTGAAAAGCTACCCACGCTTGTCAGACCTGCTCGTAAAGGCGCGCCGGCTCTGCGCACATTTCCGCAAGTCCCACACGGACGCTGCCACCCTGCGCACCCTGCAACATCACTTTAAGCTGCCAGTGCACCGACTGCTGTGCGACGTGCCCACACGGTGGAACTCTACGCTCCACATGTTGGCCAGGCTCTATGAACAGCGTAGAGCTATAGTCGAATACCAACTCCAACATGGGCGGCGCAGTGGGAGTCAGCCTCCTCAATTCCTTTCAGAAGAGTGGGCCTGGTTGGCAGACATCTGCCATGTCCTTGGTAATTTTGAGGAGTCTACCCAGGTGGTGAGCGGCGATGCTACAATCATTAGCGTCACCATTCCTCTGCTATGCATCTTGAGAAATTCCCTGCAAACCATAAAGGCAGCTGCTTTGCGCTCGGAAACGGGGGCGGGGGAAGACAGTATGCCGCTGGATAGTCAGGGCACCCTCCTGTCTATTTCACAGCGCGTACAGGAGGAGGAGGAGGATGAGGAGGAGGGGGAAGAGACAGCTTGGCCCGCTGCTGACGGTACACCGGCTGATTGCCTGTCATCCTTTCAGCGTGTATGGCCTGAGGAGGAGGAGGAGGAGGAGGATCCTGAAAGTGATCTTCCTAGTGAAGACAGCCATGTGTTGCGTACAGGTACCCTGGCACACATGGCTGACTTCATGTTAGGATGCCTTTCTCGTGACCCTCGCGTTGCACGCATTCTGGCCACTACGGATTACTGGGTGTACACACTGCTCGATCCACGGTATAAGGAGAACCTGCCCACTCTGATTCCCGAAGAGGAAAGGGGTTCGAGAGTGTTGCTATACCACAGGACCCTTGCGGACAAGCTGATGGTAAAATTCCCAGCCGACAGCGCTAGTGGCAGAAGGCGCAGTTCCGAGGGCCATGTTGCAGGGGATGTGCGTAGATCGAGCAGCATGTACATCCCAGGCAGTGCAACAGTCTTTAAGGGCCTGGCCAGCTTTATGGCTCCCCACCAAGACTGTGTCACCGCTCCCCAGTCACGGCTGAGTCGGCGGGAGCACTGCAAAAGGATGGTGAGGGAGTACGTAGCGGATCGCACGACCATCCTTGGTGACGCCTCTGCCCCCTACAACTACTGGGTGTCGAAGCTGGACACGTGGCCTGAACTAGCCCTGTATGCCCTTGAGGTGCTTGCTTGTCCTGCGGCTAGCGTGTTGTCGGAGAGGGTGTTTAGTGCGGCTGGGGGAATCATCACCGATAAGCGTAGCCGCTTGTCAACCGACAGTGCCGACAGGCTAACACTCATCAAGATGAACAAAGGCTGGATTTCGCCAGACTTCTGTTCTCCACCAGCGGACAGCAGCGATACGTAAGCAATACGTAGGCTGCACCCGCGGATGGAAGCTACGTTCTCTCTCACCATCCAAAACGGGGACATTTGTGCTTCATCAATCTGTGTCTAATATTCCTCCTCCTCCTCCTGCTGCTCCTCCTCCTGAAACCTCACGTAATCACGCTGAACGGGCAATTTTTCTTAGGGCCACAAGGCTCACTCAAATAATGTTTTCAGAACAATTTTTATAAGTTTCAATTAGCTTAAAAGCGTTGGAACTTTAACTTGAACCAATTTTTCGTTACACTGGGCTGCCTCCAGGCCTAGTTACCACTTAAGCCACATTAACCAAAGCGATTAATGGGTTTCACCTGCCCTCTTGGCTGGCCATGGCCAATTTTTGGGATGTACATTAGTACTGTTGATACAGCAATTTTTGTGGGCCCTCGCCTACAGTGTAATCAAATTAATTTTTAGGCCACCTGCATTACAGCTGACGTTACCTCAGCTGTGTTGGGCAATGCAATGGGATATTTCTATGTACCGCCGGTGGCTTCCTGGCACCCACCCAGGCAGTGGGTCCACAGGGAGTTAAACCTACATGTGTCCACTTGTAAAGAACCCCAGTCTGACTGGGGCATGCAGTGTGGGCCGAAGCCCACCTGTATTACGCACGACATTACTACCTCAGCTGTGTTGGGCAATGCAATGGGATATTTTTGTGTACCGCCGGTGGGTTCCAGGGAGCCACCCATGCTGTAGGTGCACACTGAGTTTTTAATACATCTGTACACTTCTAAAGAACCCGTCTGACTGGGGCATGCAGTGTGGGCCGAAGCCCACCTGTATTACGCACGACATTACTACCTCAGCTGTGTTGGGCAATGCAATGGGATATTTCTATGTACCGCCGGTGGCTTCCTGGCACCCACCCAGGCAGTGGGTCCACAGGGAGTTAAACCTACATGTGTCCACTTGTAAAGAACCCCAGTCTGACTGGGGCATGCAGTGTGGGCCGAAGCCCACCTGTATTACGCACGACATTACTACCTCAGCTGTGTTGGGCAATGCAATGGGATATTTTTGTGTACCGCCGGTGGGTTCCAGGGAGCCACCCATGCTGTAGGTGCACACTGAGTTTTTAATACATCTGTACACTTCTAAAGAACCCGTCTGACTGGGGCATGCAGTGTGGGCCGAAGCCCACCTGTATTACGCACGACATTACTACCTCAGCTGTGTTGGGCAATGCAATGGGATATTTCTATGTACCGCCGGTGGCTTCCTGGCACCCACCCAGGCAGTGGGTCCACAGGGAGTTAAACCTACATGTGTCCACTTGTAAAGAACCCCAGTCTGACTGGGGCATGCAGTGTGGGCCGAAGCCCACCTGTATTACGCACGACATTACTACCTCAGCTGTGTTGGGCAATGCAATGGGATATTTTTGTGTACCGCCGGTGGGTTCCAGGGAGCCACCCATGCTGTAGGTGCACACTGAGTTTTTAATACATCTGTACACTTCTAAAGAACCCGTCTGACTGGGGCATGCAGTGTGGGCCGAAGCCCACCTGTATTACGCACGACATTACTACCTCAGCTGTGTTGGGCAATGCAATGGGATATTTCTATGTACCGCCGGTGGCTTCCTGGCACCCACCCAGGCAGTGGGTCCACAGGGAGTTAAACCTACATGTGTCCACTTGTAAAGAACCCCAGTCTGACTGGGGCATGCAGTGTGGGCCGAAGCCCACCTGTATTACGCACGACATTACTACCTCAGCTGTGTTGGGCAATGCAATGGGATATTTTTGTGTACCGCCGGTGGGTTCCAGGGAGCCACCCATGCTGTAGGTGCACACTGAGTTTTTAATACATCTGTACACTTCTAAAGAACCCGTCTGACTGGGGCATGCAGTGTGGGCCGAAGCCCACCTGTATTACGCACGACATTACTACCTCAGCTGTGTTGGGCAATGCAATGGGATATTTCTATGTACCGCCGGTGGCTTCCTGGCACCCACCCAGGCAGTGGGTCCACAGGGAGTTAAACCTACATGTGTCCACTTGTAAAGAACCCCAGTCTGACTGGGGCATGCAGTGTGGGCCGAAGCCCACCTGCATTAAGCACGACATTACTACCTCAGCTGTGTTGGGCAATGCAATGGGATATTTCTGTGTACCGCCGGTGGGTTCCAGGGAGCCACCCATGCTGTGGGTCGACAGGGACTTCACAATAGGGAGTTGTACCTGCCTGTGTCTATGAATTAAAAAGCCCGGTCTGACTGGGGCATGCAGACACCTTGACAGAATGAATAGTGTGTGGCACATAGGTTCCCCATTGCTATGCCCACGTGTGCAGCTCCTGATGGCGGTGGCACAGGATTCTATTTCTCATTGCTTCTGTACAGCATTGTGGGCTATCGCTCCGCCACTTTTAAAGAGGGTCGCTGCCTAGCCGTGCCAACCTCTGCAGTGTATGCCTGAGGTCCCTCGTCATGGCAGACGCAATTCTAAATAGACATGAGCGTGGTGTGGCATGAGGGCAGCTGAAGGCTGCGCAGGGACACTTTGGTGTGCGCTGTGGGGGGGAGGGGGTGCGGTTGGGCAGCATGTAACTCAGGAGAAGTGTCAGTGGAGTGTCATGCAGGCAGTGATTGTGCTTTGTTGGAGGTAGTGTGGTGCTTAGCAAAGGTATGCCATGCTAATGAGGGCTTTTCAGAAGTAAAAGTTGTTGGGAGGGGGGGGGGGGCACTCTTGCCGCTATTGTGGCTTAATAGTGGGACCTGTGAACTTAGGATGCAGCCCAACATGTAGCCCCTCGCCTGCCCTATCCGTCACTGTGTCATTCCCATCACTTTCCTGAATTGCCCAGATTTTCACACATGAAAACCTTAGCGAGCATCGGCGAAATACAAAAATGTTCTGGTCGCCCATTGACTTCAATGGGGTTCGTTGTTCGAAACGAACCCTCGAGCATCACGGGAAGTTCGTTACGAATAACGAACACCCGAACATTTTGGTGTTCGCTCATCTCTAATTATGATGTCATAATGTAAAATTCCATTATGATGTCATAATGTAAAATTCCATTATGATGTCATAATGCAACATTCCATTATGATGTCATATTGCAGCATTCCATTATGATGTCATAATGTAAAATTCCATTATGATGTCGTAATGCAACATTCCATTATGATGTCATAATCTAAAATTCCATTATGATGTCGTAATGCAACATTCCATTATGATGTCATAATGTAACATTCCATTATGATGTCATAATGCAACATTCCATTATGATGTCATAATGCAACATTCCATTAAGATTTCATAATGCAACATTCCATTATGATGTCATAATGCAAAATCCCATTATGATGTCATAATGCAAAATTCCATTATGACGTCATAATGTAAAAATTCCATTACGATGTCATAATGCAAAATTCCATTATGATGTCATAATGTAAAAATTCCATTACAATGTCATAATGCAAAATTCCATTATTATGTCATAATGTAAAATTCCATTATGATGTCATAATGCAAAATTCCATTATGATGTCATAATGTAAAATTCCATTATGATGTCATAATGCAAAATTCCATTATGATGTCATAATGTAAAATTCCATTACGATGTCATAATGTAACATTCCATTATGATGTCATAATGCAAAATTCCATTATGATGTCATAATGTGACATTCCATTATGATGTCATAATGTAACATTCCATTATGATGTCATAATGCAAAATTCCATTATGATGTCATAATGAAAAATTCCATTATGATGTCATAATGAAAAAAATCCAGTATGATGTCATAATGCAACATTCCATTATGATGTCATAATGCAAAATTCCATTATGATGTCATAATGTAAAAATTTTATTATGATATCATAATGCAAAATTCCATTATGATGTCATAATGTAAAATTCCATTATGATGTCATAATGTAAAATTCCATTATGATGTCATAATGTAAAAATTCCATTATGATGGCATAATGCAAAATTCCATTATGATGTCATAATGTAAAATTCCATTATGATGTCATAATGTAAAATTCCATTATGATGTCATAATGCAACATTCCATTATGATGTCATAATGCAAAATTCCATTATCATGTCATAATGCAACATTCCATTATGATGTCATAATGCAAAATTCCATTATGATGTCATAATGCAACATTCCATTATGATGGCATAATGTAACATTCCATTATGATGTAATAATGCAACATTCCATTATGATGTCATAATTCAAAATTCCATTATGATGTCATAATGCAACATTCCATTATGATGTCATAATGCAAAATTCCATTATGATGTCATAATGCAACATTCCATTATGATGGCATAATGTAAAATTCCATTATGATGTAATAATGCAACATTCCATTATGATGTCATAATGTAAAATTCCATTATGATGTCATAATGCAACATTCCATTATGATGTCATAATGTAAAAATTCAATTATGATGTCATAATGCAAAATTCCATTATGATGTCATAATGTAAAAATTGAATTATGATGTCATAATGCAAAATGCCATTATGATGTCATAATGTAAAAATTGAATTATGATGTCATAATGCAAAATTCCATTATGATGTCATAATGTAACATTCCATTATGATGTCCTAATGCAAAATTCCATTATGATGTCATAATGCAAAATTCCATTATGATGTCATAATGCAACATTACATTATGATGTCACAATGCAAAATTCCATTATGATGTCATAATGTAAAAATTCCATTATGATGTCATAATGCAAAATTCCATTATGATGTCATAATGTAAAAATTCCATTATGATGTCATAATGCAAAATTCCATTATGATGTCATAATGTAAAATTCCATTATGATGTCATAATGCAACATTCCATTATGATGTCATAATGTAAAATTCCATTATGATGTCATAATGCAACATTCTATTATGATGTCATAATGTAAAATTCCATTATGATGTCATAATGCAAAATTCCATTATGATGTCATAATGTAAAAATTCCATTATGATGTCATAATGTAAAAATTCCATTATGATGTCATAATGTAACATTCCATTATGATGTCATAATGCAAAATTCCATTATGCTGTCATAATGTAAAAATTCTATTATGATGTCATAATGTAAAATTCCATTATGATGTCATAATGCTACATTCCATTATGATGTCATAATGCAAAATTCCATTATGATGTCATAATGTAAAAATTCCATTATGATGTCATAATGTAAAAATTCCATTATGATGTCATAATGTAACATTCCATTATGATGTCATAATGTAAAAATTCCATTATGATGTCATAATGCAACATTCCATTATAATGTCATAATGTTAAATTCCATTATGATGTCATAATGCAACATTCCATTATTATGTCATAATGTAAAATTCCATTATGATGTCATAATGCAACATTCCATTATGATGTCATAATGTAAAATTCCATTATGATGTCATAATGTAAAATTCCATTATGATGTCATAATGCAACATTCCATTATGATGTCATAATGTAAAATTCCATTATGATGTCATAATGCAACATTCCATTATGATGTCATAATGCAACATTCCATTATGATGTCATAATGTAAAATTCCATTATGATGTCATAATGCAAAATTCCATTATGATGTCATAATGTAAAATTCCATTATGATGTCATAATGCAACATTCCATTATGATGTCATAATGCAAAATTCCATTATGATGTCATAATGTAACATTCAATTAGGATGTCATAATGCAAAATTCCATAATGATGTCATAATGCAAAATTTTATTATGATGTCATAATGTAAAAATTCCATTATGATGTCATAATGCAAAATTCCATTATGATGTCATAATGTAAAAATTGAATTATGATGTCATAATGCAAAATGCCATTATGATGTCATAATGTAAAAATTGAATTATGATGTCATAATGCAAAATTCCATTATGATGTCATAATGTAACATTCCATTATGATGTCCTAATGCAAAATTCCATTATGATGTCATAATGCAAAATTCCATTATGATGTCATAATGCAACATTACATTATGATGTCACAATGCAAAATTCCATTATGATGTCATAATGTAAAAATTCCATTATGATGTCATAATGCAAAATTCCATTATGATGTCATAATGTAAAAATTCCATTATGATGTCATAATGCAAAATTCCATTATGATGTCATAATGTAAAATTCCATTATGATGTCATAATGCAACATTCCATTATGATGTCATAATGTAAAATTCCATTATGATGTCATAATGCAACATTCTATTATGATGTCATAATGTAAAATTCCATTATGATGTCATAATGCAAAATTCCATTATGATGTCATAATGTAAAAATTCCATTATGATGTCATAATGCAAAATTCCATTATGCTGTCATAATGTAAAAATTCTATTATGATGTCATAATGTAAAATTCCATTATGATGTCATAATGCTACATTCCATTATGATGTCATAATGCAAAATTCCATTATGATGTCATAATGTAAAAATTCCATTATGATGTCATAATGTAAAAATTCCATTATGATGTCATAATGTAACATTCCATTATGATGTCATAATGTAAAAATTCCATTATGATGTCATAATGCAACATTCCATTATAATGTCATAATGTTAAATTCCATTATGATGTCATAATGCAACATTCCATTATTATGTCATAATGTAAAATTCCATTATGATGTCATAATGCAACATTCCATTATGATGTCATAATGTAAAATTCCATTATGATGTCATAATGCAACATTCCATTATGATGTCATAATGTAAAATTCCATTATGATGTCATAATGCAACATTCCATTATGATGTCGTAATGCAACATTCCATTATGATGTCATAATGTAAAATTCCATTATGATGTCAAAATGCAACATTCCATTATGATGTCATAATGTAAAATTCCATTATGATGTCATAATGCAACATTCCATTATGATGTCATAATGCAACATTCCATTAAGATGTCATAATGCAACATTCCATTATGATGTCATAATGCAAAATCCCATTATGATGTCATAATTAAAGATGAGCGAACGTTTTCGGCTCCGCCCCTTTTCGCCCGAACACCGAACTTTGCGAGCAATTCCGTGCTAGGGCGAAAAAAGTTCGGGGGTCGCCGTGGCAGCGCGGGGGGGGTGCGGCGGGGAGTGGGGGGGGGGAGAGGGAGAGAGAGAGGGCTCCCCTTGTTCCCCGCTGCTGCCGCCCACGCTGCCGTGCCTCTCCCCGCCCCCCGGCGCCCCCCGAATCTTTACGCGCGGACACTGAAGTCCTCGGTAAAGCCGGTGTCCGGGTGCGTAAGTGTTCGTTAAGAACACGTTCGCTCATCTCTAGTCATAGTGCAAAATTCCATTATGATGTCATAATGTAAAAATTCCATTACGATGTCATAATGCAAAATTCCATTATGATGTCATAATGTAAAATTCCATTATGATGTCATAATGCAACATTCCATTATGATGTCATAATGTAAAATTCCATTATGATGTCATAATGCAACATTCTATTATGATGTCATAATGTAAAATTCCATTATGATGTCATAATGCAAAATTCCATTATGATGTCATAATGTAAAAATTCCATTATGATGTCATAATGCAAAATTCCATTATGCTGTCATAATGTAAAAATTCTATTATGATGTCATAATGTAAAATTCCATTATGATGTCATAATGCTACATTCCATTATGATGTCATAATGCAAAATTCCATTATGATGTCATAATGTAAAAATTCCATTATGATGTCATAATGTAAAAATTCCATTATGATGTCATAATGTAACATTCCATTATGATGTCATAATGTAAAAATTCCATTATGATGTCATAATGCAACATTCCATTATAATGTCATAATGTTAAATTCCATTATGATGTCATAATGCAACATTCCATTATTATGTCATAATGTTAAATTCCATTATGATGTCATAATGCAACATTCCATTATGATGTCATAATGTAAAATTCCATTATGATGTCATAATGTAAAATTCCATTATGATGTCATAATGCAACATTCCATTATGATGTCATAATGTAAAATTCCATTATGATGTCATAATGCAACATTCCATTATGATGTCGTAATGCAACATTCCATTATGATGTCATAATGTAAAATTCCATTATGATGTCAAAATGCAACATTCCATTATGATGTCATAATGTAAAATTCCATTATGATGTCATAATGCAACATTCCATTATGATGTCATAATGCAACATTCCATTAAGATGTCATAATGCAACATTCCATTATGATGTCATAATGCAAAATCCCATTATGATGTCATAATTAAAGATGAGCGAACGTTTTCGGCTCCGCCCCTTTTCGCCCGAACACCGAACTTTGCGAGCAATTCCGTGCTAGGGCGAAAAAAGTTCGGGGGTCGCCGTGGCAGCGCGGGGGGGGGGTGCGGCGGGGAGTGGGGGGGGGGAGAGGGAGAGAGAGAGGGCTCCCCTTGTTCCCCGCTGCTGCCGCCCACGCTGCCGTGCCTCTCCCCGCCCCCCGGCGCCCCCCGAATCTTTACGCGCGGACACTGAAGTCCTCGGTAAAGCCGGTGTCCGGGTGCGTAAGTGTTCGTTAAGAACACGTTCGCTCATCTCTAGTCATAGTGCAAAATTCCATTATGATGTCATAATGTAAAAATTCCATTACGATGTCATAATGCAAAATTCCATTATGATGTCATAATGTAAAATTCCATTATGATGTCATAATGCAACATTCCATTATGATGTCATAATGTAAAATTCCATTATGATGTCATAATGCAACATTCTATTATGATGTCATAATGTAAAATTCCATTATGATGTCATAATGCAAAATTCCATTATGATGTCATAATGTAAAAATTCCATTATGATGTCATAATGCAAAATTCCATTATGCTGTCATAATGTAAAAATTCTATTATGATGTCATAATGTAAAATTCCATTATGATGTCATAATGCTACATTCCATTATGATGTCATAATGCAAAATTCCATTATGATGTCATAATGTAAAAATTCCATTATGATGTCATAATGTAAAAATTCCATTATGATGTCATAATGTAACATTCCATTATGATGTCATAATGTAAAAATTCCATTATGATGTCATAATGCAACATTCCATTATAATGTCATAATGTTAAATTCCATTATGATGTCATAATGCAACATTCCATTATTATGTCATAATGTAAAATTCCATTATGATGTCATAATGCAACATTCCATTATGATGTCATAATGTAAAATTCCATTATGATGTCATAATGTAAAATTCCATTATGATGTCATAATGCAACATTCCATTATGATGTCATAATGTAAAATTCCATTATGATGTCATAATGCAACATTCCATTATGATGTCGTAATGCAACATTCCATTATGATGTCATAATGTAAAATTCCATTATGATGTCAAAATGCAACATTCCATTATGATGTCATAATGTAAAATTCCATTATGATGTCATAATGCAACATTCCATTATGATGTCATAATGCAACATTCCATTAAGATGTCATAATGCAACATTCCATTATGATGTCATAATGCAAAATCCCATTATGATGTCATAATTAAAGATGAGCGAACGTTTTCGGCTCCGCCCCTTTTCGCCCGAACACCGAACTTTGCGAGCAATTCCGTGCTAGGGCGAAAAAAGTTCGGGGGTCGCCGTGGCAGCGCGGGGGGGGTGCGGCGGGGAGTGGGGGGGGGGAGAGGGAGAGAGAGAGGGCTCCCCTTGTTCCCCGCTGCTGCCGCCCACGCTGCCGTGCCTCTCCCCGCCCCCCGGCGCCCCCCGAATCTTTACGCGCGGACACTGAAGTCCTCGGTAAAGCCGGTGTCCGGGTGCGTAAGTGTTCGTTAAGAACACGTTCGCTCATCTCTAGTCATAGTGCAAAATTCCATTATGATGTCATAATGTAAAAATTCCATTACGATGTCATAATGCAAAATTCCATTATGATGTCATAATGTAAAAATTCCATTACGATGTCATAATGCAAAATTCCATTATGATGTCATAATGCAAAATTCCATTATGATGTCATAATGCAAAATTCCATTATGATGTCATAATGCAACATTCCATTATGATGGCATAATGTAAAATTCCATTATGATGTAATAATGCAACATTCCATTAAGATGTCATAATGCAACATTCCATTATGATGTCATAATGCAAAATTCCATTATGATGTCATAATGTAAAAATTTTATTATGATATCATAATGCAAAATTCCATTATGATGTCATAATGTAAAATTCCATTATGATGTCATAATGTAAAATTCCATTATGATGTCATAATGCAAAAGTTCATTATGATGTCATAATGTAAAAATTCCATTATGATGGTATAATGCAAAATTCCAATATGATGTCATAATGTAAAATTCCATTATGATGTCATAATGTAAAATTCCATTATGATGTCATAATGCAACATTCCATTATGATGTCATATTGCAGCATTCCATTATGATGTCATAATGTAAAATTCCATTATGATGTCGTAATGCAACATTCCATTATGATGTCATAATGTAAAATTCCATTATGATGTCGTAATGCAACATTCCATTATGATGTCATAATGTAAAATTGCATTATGATGTCATAATGCAACATTCCATTATGATGTCATAATGTAAAATTCCATTATGATGTCATAATGCAACATTCCATTATGATGTCATAATGTAAAATTCCATTATGATGTCATAATGCAACATTCCATTATGATATCATAATGCAACATTCCATTAAGATTTCATAATGCAACATTACATTATGATGTCATAATGCAAAATCCCATTATGATGTCATAATGCAAAATTCCATTATGACGTCATAATGTAAAAATTCCATTACGATGTCATAATGCAAAATTCCATTATGATGTCATAATGTAAAAATTCCATTACAATGTCATAATGCAAAATTCCATTATGATGTCATAATGTAAAATTCCATTATGATGTCATAATGCAAAATTCCATTATGATGTCATAATGTAAAATTCCAGTATGATGTCATAATGCAAAATTCCATTATGATGTCATAATGTAAAATTCCATTACGATGTCATAATGTAACATTCCATTATGATGTCATAATGCAAAATTCCATTATGATGTCATAATGTGACATTCCATTATGATGTCATAATGCAAAATTCCATTATGATGTCATAATGCAAAATTCCATTATGATGTCATAATGCAAAATTCCATTATGATGTCATAATGCAAAATTCCATTATGATGTCATAATGTAAAAATTTTATTATGATATCATAATGCAAAATTCCATTATGATGTCATAATGTAAAATTCCATTATGATGTCATAATGTAAAATTCCATTATGATGTCATAATGTAAAAATTCCATTATGATGGCATAATGCAAAATTCCATTATGATGTCATAATGTAAAATTCCATTATGATGTCATAATGTAAAATTCCATTATGATGTCATAATGCAACATTCCATTATGATGTCATAATGCAAAATTCCATTATGATGTCATAATGCAACATTCCATTATGATGTCATAATGCAAAATTCCATTATGATGTCATAATGCAACATTCCATTATGATGGCATAATGTAAAATTCCATTATGATGTAATAATGCAACATTCCATTATGATGTCATAATTCAAAATTCCATTATGATGTCATAATGCAACATTCCATTATGATGTCATAATGCAAAATTCCATTATGATGTCATAATGCAACTTTCCATTATGATGTCATAATGCAAAATTCCATTATGATGTCATAATGCAACATTCCATTATGATGGCATAATGTAAAATTCCATTATGATGTCATAATGTAACATTCCATTATGATGTCATAATGCAAAATTCCATTATGATGTCATAATGTAAAAATTTTATTATGATATCATAATGCAAAATTCCATTATGATGTCATAATGTAAAATTCCATTATGATGTCATAATGTAAAATTCCATTATGATGTCATAATGCAAAATTTCATTATGATGTCATAATGTAAAAATTCCATTATGATGGCATAATGCAAAATTCCATTATGATGTCATAATGTAAAATTCCATTATGATGTCATAATGTAAAATTCCATTATGATGTCATAATGCAACATTCCATTATGATGTCATATTGCAGCATTCCATTATGATGTCATAATGTAAAATTCCATTATGATGTCGTAATGCAACATTCCATTATGATGTCATAATCTAAAATTCCATTATGATGTCGTAATGCAACATTCCATTATGATGTCATAATGTAAAATTCCATTATGATGTCATAATGCAACATTCCATTATGATGTCATAATGTAAAATTCCATTATGATGTCATAATGCAACATTCCATTATGATGTCATAATGTAAAATTCCATTATGATGTCATAATGCAACATTCCATTATGATGTCATAATGCAACATTCCATTAAGATTTCATAATGCAACATTCCATTATGATGTCATAATGCAAAATCCCATTATGATGTCATAATGCAAAATTCCATTATGACGTCATAATGTAAAAATTCCATTACGATGTCATAATGCAAAATTCCATTATGATGTCATAATGTAAAAATTCCATTACAATGTCATAATGCAAAATTCCATTATTATGTCATAATGCAAAAATTCCATTATGATGTCATAATGCAAAATTCCATTATGATGTCATAATGTAAAATTCCATTATGATGTCATAATGCAAAATTCCATTATGATGTCATAATGTAAAATTCCATTACGATGTCATAATGTAACATTCCATTATGATGTCATAATGTGACATTCCATTATGATGTCATAATGTGACATTCCATTATGATGTCATAATGTGACATTCCATTATGATGTCATAATGTAACATTCCATTATGATGTCATAATGCAAAATTCCATTATGATGTCATAATGTAAAATTCCATTATGATGTCATAATGAAAAAATTCCATTATGATGTCATAATGCAACATTCCATTATGATGTCATAATGCAACATTCCATTATGATGTCATAATGCAAAATTCCATTATGATGTCATAATGTAAAAATTTTATTATGATATCATAATGCAAAATTCCATTATGATGTCATAATGTAAAATTCCATTATGATGTCATAATGTAAAATTCCATTATGATGTCATAATGTAAAAATTCCATTATGATGGCATAATGCAAAATTCCATTATGATGTCATAATGTAAAATTCCATTATGATGTCATAATGTAAAATTCCATTATGATGTCATAATGCAACATTCCATTATGATGTCATAATGCAAAATTCCATTATCATGTCATAATGCAACATTCCATTATGATGTCATAATGCAAAATTCCATTATGATGTCATAATGCAACATTCCATTATGATGGCATAATGTAACATTCCATTATGATGTAATAATGCAACATTCCATTATGATGTCATAATTCAAAATTCCATTATGATGTCATAATGCAACATTCCATTATGATGCCATAATGCAAAATTCCATTATGATGTCATAATGCAACATTCCATTATGATGGCATAATGTAAAATTCCATTATGATGTAATAATGCAACATTCCATTATGATGTCATAATGTAAAATTCCATTATGATGTCATTTTGCAACATTCCATTATGATGTCATAATGCAACATTCCATTATGATGTCATAAGGTAACATTCCATTATGATGTCATAATGTAACATTCCATTATGATGTCATAATGTAAAATTCCATTATGATGTCATAATGCGACATTCCATTATGATGTCATAATGCAAAATGCCATTATGATGTTATAATGCAAAATTCCATTATGATGTCATAATGTAAAAATTCCATTATGATGTCATAATGCAAAATTCCATTATGATGTCATAATGTAAAAATTCCATTATGATGTCATAATGTAAAATTCCATTATGATGTCATAATGTAAAATTCCATTATGATGTCATAATGCAACATTCCATTATGATGTCATATTGCAGCATTCCATTATGATGTCATAATGTAAAATTCCATTATGATGTCGTAATGCAACATTCCATTATGATGTCATAATGTAAAATTCCATTATGATGTCGTAATGCAACATTCCATTATGATGTCATAATGTAAAATTGCATTATGATGTCATAATGCAACATTCCATTATGATGTCATAATGTAAAATTCCATTATGATGTCATAATGCAACATTCCATTATGATGGCATAATGTAAAATTCCATTATGATGTAATAATGCAACATTCCATTATGATGTCATAATTCAAAATTCCATTATGATGTCATAATGCAACATTCCATTATGATGTCATAATGCAAAATTCCATTATGATGTCATAATGCAACTTTCCATTATGATGTCATAATGCAAAATTCCATTATGATGTCATAATGCAACATTCCATTATGATGGCATAATGTAAAATTCCATTATGATGTCATAATGTAACATTCCATTATGATGTCATAATGCAAAATTCCATTATGATGTCATAATGTAAAAATTTTATTATGATATCATAATGCAAAATTCCATTATGATGTCATAATGTAAAATTCCATTATGATGTCATAATGTAAAATTCCATTATGATGTCATAATGCAAAATTTCATTATGATGTCATAATGTAAAAATTCCATTATGATGGCATAATGCAAAATTCCATTATGATGTCATAATGTAAAATTCCATTATGATGTCATAATGTAAAATTCCATTATGATGTCATAATGCAACATTCCATTATGATGTCATATTGCAGCATTCCATTATGATGTCATAATGTAAAATTCCATTATGATGTCGTAATGCAACATTCCATTATGATGTCATAATCTAAAATTCCATTATGATGTCGTAATGCAACATTCCATTATGATGTCATAATGTAAAATTCCATTATGATGTCGTAATGCAACATTCCATTATGATGTCATAATGTAAAATTCCATTATGATGTCATAATGCAACATTCCATTATGATGTCATAATGTAAAATTCCATTATGATGTCATAATGCAACATTCCATTATGATGTCATAATGCAACATTCCATTAAGATTTCATAATGCAACATTCCATTATGATGTCATAATGCAAAATCCCATTATGATGTCATAATGCAAAATTCCATTATGACGTCATAATGTAAAAATTCCATTACGATGTCATAATGCAAAATTCCATTATGATGTCATAATGTAAAAATTCCATTACAATGTCATAATGCAAAATTCCATTATTATGTCATAATGTAAAATTCCATTATGATGTCATAATGCAAAATTCCATTATGATGTCATAATGTAAAATTCCATTATGATGTCATAATGCAAAATTCCATTATGATGTCATAATGTAAAATTCCATTACGATGTCATAATGTAACATTCCATTATGATGTCATAATGTGACATTCCATTATGATGTCATAATGTGACATTCCATTATGATGTCATAATGTGACATTCCATTATGATGTCATAATGTAACATTACATTATGATGTCATAATGCAAAATTCCATTATGATGTCATAATGTAAAATTCCATTATGATGTCATAATGAAAAAATTCCATTATGATGTCATAATGCAACATTCCATTATGATGTCATAATGCAACATTCCATTATGATGTCATAATGCAACATTCCATTATGATGTCATAATGCAAAATTCCATTATGATGTCATAATGTAAAAATTTTATTATGATATCATAATGCAAAATTCCATTATGATGTCATAATGTAAAATTCCATTATGATGTCATAATGTAAAATTCCATTATGATGTCATAATGCAACATTCCATTATGATGTCATAATGCAAAATTCCATTATCATGTCATAATGCAACATTCCATTATGATGTCATAATGCAAAATTCCATTATGATGTCATAATGCAACATTGCATTATGATGGCATAATGTAACATTCCATTATGATGTAATAATGCAACATTCCATTATGATGTCATAATTCAAAATTCCATTATGATGTCATAATGCAACATTCCATTATGATGTCATAATGCAAAATTCCATTATGATGTCATAATGCAACATTCCATTATGATGGCATAATGTAAAATTCCATTATGATGTAATAATGCAACATTCCATTATGATGTCATAATGTAAAATTCCATTATGATGTAATAATGCAACATTCCATTATGATGTCATAATGCAACATTCCATTATGATGTCATAAGGTAACATTCCATTATGATGTCATAATGTAACATTCCATTATGATGTCATAATGTAAAATTCCATTATGATGTCATAATGCGACATTCCATTATGATGTCATAATGCAAAATGCCATTATGATGTTATAATGCAAAATTCCATTATGATGTCATAATGTAAAAATTCCATTATGATGTCATAATGCAAAATTCCATTATGATGTCATAATGTAAAAATTCCATTATGATGTCATAATGCAAAATTCCATTATGATGTCATAATGTAACATTCAATTAGGATGTCATAATGCAAAATTCCATAATGATGTCATAATGCAAAATTTTATTATGATGTCATAATGTAAAAATTCCATTATGATGTCATAATGCAAAATTCCATTATGATGTCATAATGTAAAAATTCAATTATGATGTCATAATGCAAAATTCCATTATGATGTCATAATGTAAAAATTGAATTATGATGTCATAATGCAAAATGCCATTATGATGTCATAATGTAAAAATTGAATTATGATGTCATAATGCAAAATTCCATTATGATGTCATAATGTAACATTCCATTATGATGTCCTAATGCAAAATTCCATTATGATGTCATAATGCAACATTCCATTATGATGTCATAATGCAGCATTCCATTATGATGTCATAATGTAAAATTCCATTATGATGTCGTAATGCAACATTCCATTATGATGTCATAATGTAAAATTCCATTATGATGTCGTAATGCAACATTCCATTATGATGTCATAATGCAAAATTCCATTATGATGTCATAATGCAACATTCCATTATGATGTCATAATGTAAAATTCCATTATGATGTCATAATGCAACATTCCATTATGATGTCATAATGTAAAATCCCATTAAGATTTCATAATGCAACATTCCATTATGATGTCATAATGCAAAATCCCATTATGATGTCATTGTGCAAAATTCCATTATGACGTCATAATGTAAAAATTCCATTACGATGTCATAATGCAAAATTCCATTATGATGTCATAATGTAAAAATTCCATTACAATGTCATAATGCAAAATTCCATTATGATGTCATAATGTAACATTCCATTATGATGGCATAATGCAAAATTCCATTATGATGTCATAATGTAAAAATTCCATTATTATGGCATAATGCAAAATTTCATTATGATGTCATAATGTAAAAATTCCATTATTATGGCATAATGCAAAATTCCATTTTGATGTCATTATGTAAAAATTCCATTATTATGGCATAATGTAAAATTCCATTATGATGTCATAATGCAACATTCCATTATGTCATAATGCAAAATTCCATTATGATGTCATAATGTAAAAATTTTATTATGATATCATAATGCAAAATTCCATTATGATGTCATAATGTAAAATTCCATTATGATGTCATAATGTAAAATTCCATTATGATGTCATAATGCAAAATTCCATTATGATGTCATAATGCAAAATTCCATTATGATGTCATAATGCAAAATTCCATTATGATGTCATAATGCAACATTCCATTATGATGTCATAAGGTAACATTCCATTATGATGTCATAATGTAACATTCCATTATGATGTCATAATGTAAAATTCCATTATGATGTCATAATGCGACATTCCATTATGATGTCATAATGCAAAATGCCATTATGATGTTATAATGCAAAATTCCATTATGATGTCATAATGTAAAAATTCCATTATGATGTCATAATGCAAAATTCCATTATGATGTCATAATGTAAAAATTCCATTATGATGTCATAATGTAAAATTCCATTATGATGTCATAATGTAAAATTCCATTATGATGTCATAATGCAACATTCCATTATGATGTCATATTGCAGCATTCCATTATGATGTCATAATGTAAAATTCCATTATGATGTCGTAATGCAACATTCCATTATGATGTCATAATGTAAAATTCCATTATGATGTCGTAATGCAACATTCCATTATGATGTCATAATGCAAAATTCCATTATGATGTCATAATGCAACATTCCATTATGATGTCATAATGTAAAATTCCATTATGATGTCATAATGCAACATTCCATTATGATGTCATAATGTAAAATTCCATTATGATGTCATAATGCAACATTCCATTATGATGTCATAATGCAACATTCCATTAAGATTTCATAATGCAACATTCCATTATGATGTCATAATGCAAAATCCCATTATGATGTCATAATGCAAAATTCCATTATGACGTCATAATGTAAAAATTCCATTACGATGTCATAATGCAAAATTCCATTATGATGTCATAATGTAAAAATTCCATTACAATGTCATAATGCAAAATTCCATTATGATGTCATAATGTAAAATTCCATTATGATGTCATAATGCAAAATTCCATTATGATGTCATAATGTAAAATTCCAGTATGATGTCATAATGCAAAATTCCATTATGATGTCATAATGTAAAATTCCATTACGATGTCATAATGTAACATTCCATTATGATGTCATAATGCAAAATTCCATTATGATGTCATAATGTGACATTCCATTATGATGTCATAATGTAACATTCCATTATGATGTCATAATGCAAAATTCCATTATGATGTCATAATGCAAAATTCCATTATGATGTCATAATGCAAAATTCCATTATGATGTCATAATGCAACATTCCATTATGATGTCATAATGCAAAATTCCATTATGATGTCATAATGTAAAATTCCATTATGATGTCATAATGTAAAATTCCATTATGATGTCATAATGTAAAAATTCCATTATGATGGCATAATGCAAAATTCCATTATGATGTCATAATGTAAAATTCCATTATGATGTCATAATGTAAAATTCCATTATGATGTCATAATGCAACATTCCATTATGATGTCATAATGCAAAATTCCATTATGATGTCATAATGCAACATTCCATTATGATGTCATAATGCAAAATTCCATTATGATGTCATAATGCAACATTCCATTATGATGGCATAATGTAAAATTCCATTATGATGTAATAATGCAACATTCCATTATGATGTCATAATTCAAAATTCCATTATGATGTCATAATGCAACATTCCATTATGATGTCATAATGCAAAATTCCATTATGATGTCATAATGCAACTTTCCATTATGATGTCATAATGCAAAATTCCATTATGATGTCATAATGCAACATTCCATTATGATGGCATAATGTAAAATTCCATTATGATGTCATAATGTAAAAATTTTATTATGATATCATAATGCAAAATTCCATTATGATGTCATAATGTAAAATTCCATTATGATGTCATAATGTAAAATTCCATTATGATGTCATAATGCAAAATTTCATTATGATGTCATAATGTAAAAATTCCATTATGATGGCATAATGCAAAATTCCATTATGATGTCATAATGTAAAATTCCATTATGATGTCATAATGTAAAATTCCATTATGATGTCATAATGCAACATTCCATTATGATGTCATATTGCAGCATTCTATTATGATGTCATAATGTAAAATTCCATTATGATGTCGTAATGCAACATTCCATTATGATGTCATAATCTAAAATTCCATTATGATGTCGTAATGCAACATTCCATTATGATGTCATAATGTAAAATTCCATTATGATGTCATAATGCAACATTCCATTATGATGTCATAATGTAAAATTCCATTATGATGTCATAATGCAACATTCCATTATGATGTCATAATGTAAAATTCCATTATGATGTCATAATGCAACATTCCATTATGATGTCATAATGCAACATTCCATTAAGATTTCATAATGCAACATTCCATTATGATGTCATAATGCAAAATCCCATTATGATGTCATAATGCAAAATTCCATTATGACGTCATAATGTAAAAATTCCATTACGATGTCATAATGCAAAATTCCATTATGATGTCATAATGTAAAAATTCCATTACAATGTCATAATGCAAAATTCCATTATTATGTCATAATGTAAAATTCCATTATGATGTCATAATGCAAAATTCCATTATGATGTCATAATGTAAAATTCCATTATGATGTCATAATGCAAAATTCCATTATGATGTCATAATGTAAAATTCCATTACGATGTCATAATGTAACATTCCATTATGATGTCATAATGTGACATTCCATTATGATGTCATAATGTGACATTCCATTATGATGTCATAATGTGACATTCCATTATGATGTCATAATGTAACATTCCATTATGATGTCATAATGCAAAATTCCATTATGATGTCATAATGTAAAATTCCATTATGATGTCATAATGAAAAAATTCCATTATGATGTCATAATGCAACATTCCATTATGATGTCATAATGCAACATTCCATTATGATGTCATAATGCAAAATTCCATTATGATGTCATAATGTAAAAATTTTATTATGATATCATAATGCAAAATTCCATTATGATGTCATAATGTAAAATTCCATTATGATGTCATAATGTAAAATTCCATTATGATGTCATAATGTAAAAATTCCATTATGATGGCATAATGCAAAATTCCATTATGATGTCATAATGTAAAATTCCATTATGATGTCATAATGTAAAATTCCATTATGATGTCATAATGCAACATTCCATTATGATGTCATAATGCAAAATTCCATTATCATGTCATAATGCAACATTCCATTATGATGTCATAATGCAAAATTCCATTATGATGTCATAATGCAACATTGCATTATGATGGCATAATGTAACATTCCATTATGATGTAATAATGCAACATTCCATTATGATGTCATAATTTAAAATTCCATTATGATGTCATAATGCAACATTCCATTATGATGTCATAATGCAAAATTCCATTATGATGTCATAATGCAACATTCCATTATGATGGCATAATGTAAAATTCCATTATGATGTAATTATGCAACATTCCATTATGATGTCATAATGTAAAATTCCATTATGATGTCATAATGCAACATTCCATTATGATGTCATAATGCAACATTCCATTATGATGTCATAAGGTAACATTCCATTATGATGTCATAATGTAACATTCCATTATGATGTCATAATGTAAAATTCCATTATGATGTCATAATGCGACATTCCATTATGATGTCATAATGCAAAATGCCATTATGATGTTATAATGCAAAATTCCATTATGATGTCATAATGTAAAAATTCCATTATGATGTCATAATGCAAAATTCCATTATGATGTCATAATGTAAAAATTCCATTATGATGTCATAATGCAAAATTCCATTATGATGTCATAATGTAAAATTCCATTATGATGTCATAATGCAACATTCCATTATGATGTCATAATGCAAAATTCCATTATGATGTCATAATGTAACATTCAATTAGGATGTCATAATGCAAAATTCCATAATGATGTCATAATGCAAAATTTTATTATGATGTCATAATGTAAAAATTCCATTATGATGTCATAATGCAAAATTCCATTATGATGTCATAATGTAAAAATTCCATTATGATGTCATAATGCAAAATTCCATTATGATGTCATAATGTAAAAATTGAATTATGATGTCATAATGCAAAATGCCATTATGATGTCATAATGTAAAAATTGAATTATGATGTCATAATGCAAAATTCCATTATGATGTCATAATGTAACATTCCATTATGATGTCCTAATGCAAAATTCCATTATGATGTCATAATGCAACATTCCATTATGATGTCATAATGCAGCATTCCATTATGATGTCATAATGTAAAATTCCATTATGATGTCGTAATGCAACATTCCATTATGATGTCATAATGTAAAATTCCATTATGATGTCGTAATGCAACATTCCATTATGATGTCATAATGTAAAATTCCATTATGATGTCATAATGCAACATTCCATTATGATGTCATAATGTAAAATTCCATTATGATGTCATAATGCAACATTCCATTATGATGTCATAATGTAAAATCCCATTAAGATTTCATAATGCAACATTCCATTATGATGTCATAATGCAAAATCCCATTATGATGTCATAATGCAAAATTCCATTATGACGTCATAATGTAAAAATTCCATTACGATGTCATAATGCAAAATTCCATTATGATGTCATAATGTAAAAATTCCATTACAATGTCATAATGCAAAATTCCATTATGATGTCATAATGTAAAATTCCATTATGATGTCATAATGCAAAATTCCATTATGATGTCATAATGCAAAATTCCATTATGATGTCATAATGTAAAAATTTTATTATGATATCATAATGCAAAATTCCATTATGATGTCATAATGTAAAATTCCATTATGATGTCATAATGTAAAATTCCATTATGATGTCATAATGCAAAATTCCATTATGATGTCATACTGTAAAAATTCCATTATGATGTCATAATGTAAAATTCCATTATGATGTCATAATGCAACATTCCATTATGATGTCATAAGGTAACATTCCATTATGATGTCATAATGTAACATTCCATTATGATGTCATAATGTAAAATTCCATTATGATGTCATAATGCGACATTCCATTATGATGTCATAATGCAAAATGCCATTATGATGTTATAATGCAAAATTCCATTATGATGTCATAATGTAAAAATTCCATTATGATGTCATAATGCAAAATTCCATTATGATGTCATAATGTAAAAATTCCATTATGATGTCATAATGCAAAATTCCATTATGATGTCATAATGTAAAATTCCATTATGATGTCATAATGCAACATTCCATTATGATGTCATAATGCAAAATTCCATTATGATGTCATAATGTAACATTCAATTAGGATGTCATAATGCAAAATTCCATAATGATGTCATAATGCAAAATTTTATTATGATGTCATAATGTAAAAATTCCATTATGATGTCATAATGCAAAATTCCATTATGATGTCATAATGTAAAAATTCAATTATGATGTCATAATGCAAAATTCCATTATGATGTCATAATGTAAAAATTGAATTATGATGTCATAATGCAAAATGCCATTATGATGTCATAATGTAAAAATTGAATTATGATGTCATAATGCAAAATTCCATTATGATGTCATAATGTAACATTCCATTATGATGTCCTAATGCAAAATTCCATTATGATGTCATAATGCAACATTCCATTATGATGTCATAATGCAGCATTCCATTATGATGTCATAATGTAAAATTCCATTATGATGTCGTAATGCAACATTCCATTATGATGTCATAATGTAAAATTCCATTATGATGTCGTAATGCAACATTCCATTATGATGTCATAATGTAAAATTCCATTATGATGTCATAATGCAACATTCCATTATGATGTCATAATGTAAAATTCCATTATGATGTCATAATGCAACATTCCATTATGATGTCATAATGTAAAATCCCATTAAGATTTCATAATGCAACATTCCATTATGATGTCATAATGCAAAATCCCATTATGATGTCATAATGCAAAATTCCATTATGACGTCATAATGTAAAAATTCCATTACGATGTCATAATGCAAAATTCCATTATGATGTCATAATGTAAAAATTCCATTACAATGTCATAATGCAAAATTCCATTATGATGTCATAATGTAACATTCCATTATGATGGCATAATGCAAAATTCCATTATGATGTCATAATGTAAAAATTCCATTATTATGGCATAATGCAAAATTTCATTATGATGTCATAATGTAAAAATTCCATTATTATGGCATAATGCAAAATTCCATTTTGATGTCATTATGTAAAAATTCCATTATTATGGCATAATGTAAAATTCCATTATGATGTCATAATGCAACATTCCATTATGTCATAATGCAAAATTCCATTATGATGTCATAATGTAAAAATTTTATTATGATATCATAATGCAAAATTCCATTATGATGTCATAATGTAAAATTCCATTATGATGTCATAATGTAAAATTCCATTATGATCTCATAATGCAAAATTCCATTATGATGTCATAATGCAAAATTCCATTATGATGTCATAATGCAAAATTCCATTATGATGTCATAATGCAACATTCCATTATGATGTCATAAGGTAACATTCCATTATGATGTCATAATGTAACATTCCATTATGATGTCATAATGTAAAATTCCATTATGATGTCATAATGCGACATTCCATTATGATGTCATAATGCAAAATGCCATTATGATGTTATAATGCAAAATTCCATTATGATGTCATAATGTAAAAATTCCATTATGATGTCATAATGCAAAATTCCATTATGATGTCATAATGTAAAAATTCCATTATGATGTCATAATGTAAAATTCCATTATGATGTCATAATGTAAAATTCCATTATGATGTCATAATGCAACATTCCATTATGATGTCATATTGCAGCATTCCATTATGATGTCATAATGTAAAATTCCATTATGATGTCGTAATGCAACATTCCATTATGATGTCATAATGTAAAATTCCATTATGATGTCGTAATGCAACATTCCATTATGATGTCATAATGCAAAATTCCATTATGATGTCATAATGCAACATTCCATTATGATGTCATAATGTAAAATTCCATTATGATGTCATAATGCAACATTCCATTATGATGTCATAATGTAAAATTCCATTATGATGTCATAATGCAACATTCCATTATGATGTCATAATGCAACATTCCATTAAGATTTCATAATGCAACATTCCATTATGATGTCATAATGCAAAATCCCATTATGATGTCATAATGCAAAATTCCATTATGACGTCATAATGTAAAAATTCCATTACGATGTCATAATGCAAAATTCCATTATGATGTCATAATGTAAAAATTCCATTACAATGTCATAATGCAAAATTCCATTATGATGTCATAATGTAAAATTCCATTATGATGTCATAATGCAAAATTCCATTATGATGTCATAATGTAAAATTCCAGTATGATGTCATAATGCAAAATTCCATTATGATGTCATAATGTAAAATTCCATTACGATGTCATAATGTAACATTCCATTATGATGTCATAATGCAAAATTCCATTATGATGTCATAATGTGACATTCCATTATGATGTCATAATGTAACATTCCATTATGATGTCATAATGCAAAATTCCATTATGATGTCATAATGCAAAATTCCATTATGATGTCATAATGCAAAATTCCATTATGATGTCATAATGCAACATTCCATTATGATGTCATAATGCAAAATTCCATTATGATGTCATAATGTAAAATTCCATTATGATGTCATAATGTAAAATTCCATTATGATGTCATAATGTAAAAATTCCATTATGATGCCATAATGCAAAATTCCATTATGATGTCATAATGTAAAATTCCATTATGATGTCATAATGTAAAATTCCATTATGATGTCATAATGCAACATTCCATTATGATGTCATAATGCAAAATTCCATTATGATGTCATAATGCAACATTCCATTATGATGTCATAATGCAAAATTCCATTATGATGTCATAATGCAACATTCCATTATGATGGCATAATGTAAAATTCCATTATGATGTAATAATGCAACATTCCATTATGATGTCATAATTCAAAATTCCATTATGATGTCATAATGCAACATTCCATTATGATGTCATAATGCAAAATTCCATTATGATGTCATAATGCAACTTTCCATTATGATGTCATAATGCAAAATTCCATTATGATGTCATAATGCAACATTCCATTATGATGGCATAATGTAAAATTCCATTATGATGTCATAATGTAAAAATTTTATTATGATATCATAATGCAAAATTCCATTATGATGTCATAATGTAAAATTCCATTATGATGTCATAATGTAAAATTCCATTATGATGTCATAATGCAAAATTTCATTATGATGTCATAATGTAAAAATTCCATTATGATGGCATAATGCAAAATTCCATTATGATGTCATAATGTAAAATTCCATTATGATGTCATAATGTAAAATTCCATTATGATGTCATAATGCAACATTCCATTATGATGTCATATTGCAGCATTCCATTATGATGTCATAATGTAAAATTCCATTATGATGTCGTAATGCAACATTCCATTATGATGTCATAATCTAAAATTCCATTATGATGTCGTAATGCAACATTCCATTATGATGTCATAATGTAAAATTCCATTATGATGTCATAATGCAACATTCCATTATGATGTCATAATGTAAAATTCCATTATGATGTCATAATGCAACATTCCATTATGATGTCATAATGTAAAATTCCATTATGATGTCATAATGCAACATTCCATTATGATGTCATAATGCAACATTCCATTAAGATTTCATAATGCAACATTCCATTATGATGTCATAATGCAAAATCCCATTATGATGTCATAATGCAAAATTCCATTATGACGTCATAATGTAAAAATTCCATTACGATGTCATAATGCAAAATTCCATTATGATGTCATAATGTAAAAATTCCATTACAATGTCATAATGCAAAATTCCATTATTATGTCATAATGTAAAATTCCATTATGATGTCATAATGCAAAATTCCATTATGATGTCATAATGTAAAATTCCATTATGATGTCATAATGCAAAATTCCATTATGATGTCATAATGTAAAATTCCATTACGATGTCATAATGTAACATTCCATTATGATGTCATAATGTGACATTCCATTATGATGTCATAATGTGACATTCCATTATGATGTCATAATGTGACATTCCATTATGATGTCATAATGTAACATTCCATTATGATGTCATAATGCAAAATTCCATTATGATGTCATAATGTAAAATTCCATTATGATGTCATAATGAAAAAATTCCATTATGATGTCATAATGCAACATTCCATTATGATGTCATAATGCAACATTCCATTATGATGTCATAATGCAAAATTCCATTATGATGTCATAATGTAAAAATTTTATTATGATATCATAATGCAAAATTCCATTATGATGTCATAATGTAAAATTCCATTATGATGTCATAATGTAAAATTCCATTATGATGTCATAATGTAAAAATTCCATTATGATGGCATAATGCAAAATTCCATTATGATGTCATAATGTAAAATTCCATTATGATGTCATAATGTAAAATTCCATTATGATGTCATAATGCAACATTCCATTATGATGTCATAATGCAAAATTCCATTATCATGTCATAATGCAACATTCCATTATGATGTCATAATGCAAAATTCCATTATGATGTCATAATGCAACATTGCATTATGATGGCATAATGTAACATTCCATTATGATGTAATAATGCAACATTCCATTATGATGTCATAATTTAAAATTCCATTATGATGTCATAATGCAACATTCCATTATGATGTCATAATGCAAAATTCCATTATGATGTCATAATGCAACATTCCATTATGATGGCATAATGTAAAATTCCATTATGATGTAATAATGCAACATTCCATTATGATGTCATAATGTAAAATTCCATTATGATGTCATAATGCAACATTCCATTATGATGTCATAATGCAACATTCCATTATGATGTCATAAGGTAACATTCCATTATGATGTCATAATGTAACATTCCATTATGATGTCATAATGTAAAATTCCATTATGATGTCATAATGCGACATTCCATTATGATGTCATAATGCAAAATGCCATTATGATGTTATAATGCAAAATTCCATTATGATGTCATAATGTAAAAATTCCATTATGATGTCATAATGCAAAATTCCATTATGATGTCATAATGTAAAAATTCCATTATGATGTCATAATGCAAAATTCCATTATGATGTCATAATGTAAAATTCCATTATGATGTCATAATGCAACATTCCATTATGATGTCATAATGCAAAATTCCATTATGATGTCATAATGTAACATTCAATTAGGATGTCATAATGCAAAATTCCATAATGATGTCATAATGCAAAATTTTATTATGATGTCATAATGTAAAAATTCCATTATGATGTCATAATGCAAAATTCCATTATGATGTCATAATGTAAAAATTCAATTATGATGTCATAATGCAAAATTCCATTATGATGTCATAATGTAAAAATTGAATTATGATGTCATAATGCAAAATGCCATTATGATGTCATAATGTAAAAATTGAATTATGATGTCATAATGCAAAATTCCATTATGATGTCATAATGTAACATTCCATTATGATGTCCTAATGCAAAATTCCATTATGATGTCATAATGCAACATTCCATTATGATGTCATAATGCAGCATTCCATTATGATGTCATAATGTAAAATTCCATTATGATGTCGTAATGCAACATTCCATTATGATGTCATAATGTAAAATTCCATTATGATGTCGTAATGCAACATTCCATTATGATGTCATAATGTAAAATTCCATTATGATGTCATAATGCAACATTCCATTATGATGTCATAATGTAAAATTCCATTATGATGTCATAATGCAACATTCCATTATGATGTCATAATGTAAAATCCCATTAAGATTTCATAATGCAACATTCCATTATGATGTCATAATGCAAAATCCCATTATGATGTCATAATGCAAAATTCCATTATGACGTCATAATGTAAAAATTCCATTACGATGTCATAATGCAAAATTCCATTATGATGTCATAATGTAAAAATTCCATTACAATGTCATAATGCAAAATTCCATTATGATGTCATAATGTAAAATTCCATTATGATGTCATAATGCAAAATTCCATTATGATGTCATAATGCAAAATTCCATTATGATGTCATAATGTAAAAATTTTATTATGATATCATAATGCAAAATTCCATTATGATGTCATAATGTAAAATTCCATTATGATGTCATAATGTAAAATTCCATTATGATGTCATAATGCAAAATTCCATTATGATGTCATACTGTAAAAATTCCATTATGATGTCATAATGTAAAATTCCATTATGATGTCATAATGCAAAATTCCATTATGATGTCATAATGTAAAAATTCCATTATGATGTCATAATGTAAAATTCCATTATGATGTCATAATGCAAAATTCCATTATGATGTCATAATGTAAAAATTCCATTATGATGTCATAATGCAAAATTCCATTATGATGGCATAATGTAAAATTCCATTATGATGTCATAATGTAAAATTCCATTATGATGTCATAATGCAACATTCCATTATGATGTCATAATGCAGCATTCCATTATGATGTCATAATGTAAAATTCCATTATGATGTCGTAATGCAACATTCCATTATGATGTCATAATGTAAAATTCCATTATGATGTCGTAATGCAACATTCCATTATGATGTCATAATGTAAAATTCCATTATGATGTCATAATGCAACATTCCATTATGATGTCATAATGTAAAATTCCATTATGATGTCATAATGCAACATTCCATTATGATGTCATAATGTAAAATTCCATTATGATGTCATAATGCAACATTCCATTATGATGTCATAATGCAACATTCCATTAAGATTTCATAATGCAACATTCCATTATGATGTCATAATGCAAAATCCCATTATGATGTCATAATGCAAAATTCCATTATGACGTCATAATGTAAAAATTCCATTACGATGTCATAATGCAAAATTCCATTATGATGTCATAATGTAAAAATTCCATTACAATGTCATAATGCAAAATTCCATTATGATGTCATAATGTAAAATTCCATTATGATGTCATAATGCAAAATTCCATTATGATGTCATAGTGTAAAATTCCATTACGATGTCATAATGCAACATTCCATTATGATGTCATAATGTAAAATTCCATTACGATGTCATAATGTAACATTCCATTATGATGTCATAATGCAAAATTCCATTATGATGTCATAATGTGACATTCCATTATGATGTCATAATGTAACATTCCATTGTGATGTCATAATGCAGCATTCCATTATGATGTCATAATGTAAAATTCCATTATGATGTCGTAATGCAACATTCCATTATGATGTCATAATGTAAAATTCCATTATGATGTCGTAATGCAACATTCCATTATGATGTCATAATGTAAAATTCCATTATGATGTCATAATGCAACATTCCATTATGATGTCATAATGTAAAATTCCATTATGATGTCATAATGCAACATTCCATTATGATGTCATAATGTAAAATCCCATTAAGATTTCATAATGCAACATTCCATTATGATGTCATAATGCAAAATCCCATTATGATGTCATAATGCAAAATTCCATTATGACGTCATAATGTAAAAATTCCATTACAATGTCATAATGCAAAATTCCATTATGATGTCATAATGTAAAATTCCATTATGATGTGATAATGCAAAATTCCATTATGATGTCATAATGTAAAAATTTTATTATGATATCATAATGCAAAATTCCATTATGATGTCATAATGTAAAATTCCATTATGATGTCATAATGTAAAATTCCATTATGATGTCATAATGCAAAATTCCATTATGATGTCATAATGTAAAAATTCCATTATGATGTCATAATGTAAAATTCCATTATGATGTCATAATGCAAAATTCCATTATGATGTCATAATGTAAAATTCCATTATGATGTCATAATGTAAAAATTCCATTATGATGTCATAATGCAAAATTCCATTATGATGTCATAATGCAACATTCCATTATGATGTCATAAGGTAACATTCCATTATGATGTCATAATGTAACATTCCATTATGATGTCATAATGTAAAATTCCATTATGATGTCATAATGCGACATTCCATTATGATGTCATAATGCAAAATGCCATTATGATGTTATAATGCAAAATTCCATTATGATGTCATAATGTAAAAATTCCATTATGATGTCATAATGCAAAATTCCATTATGATGTCATAATGTAAAAATTCCATTATGATGTCATAATGTAAAATTCCATTATGATGTCATAATGTAAAATTCCATTATGATGTCATAATGCAACATTCCATTATGATGTCATATTGCAGCATTCCATTATGATGTCATAATGTAAAATTCCATTATGATGTCGTAATGCAACATTCCATTATGATGTCATAATGTAAAATTCCATTATGATGTCGTAATGCAACATTCCATTATGATGTCATAATGTAAAATTGCATTATGATGTCATAATGCAACATTCCATTATGATGTCATAATGTAAAATTCCATTATGATGTCATAATGCAACATTCCATTATGATGTCATAATGTAAAATTCCATTATGATGTCATAATGCAACATTCCATTATGATGTCATAATGCAACATTCCATTAAGATTTCATAATGCAACATTCCATTATGATGTCATAATGCAAAATCCCATTATGATGTCATAATGCAAAATTCCATTATGACGTCATAATGTAAAAATTCCATTACGATGTCATAATGCAAAATTCCATTATGATGTCATAATGTAAAAATTCCATTACAATGTCATAATGCAAAATTCCATTATGATGTCATAATGTAAAATTCCATTATGATGTCATAATGCAAAATTCCATTATGATGTCATAATGTAAAATTCCAGTATGATGTCATAATGCAAAATTCCATTATGATGTCATAATGTAAAATTCCATTACGATGTCATAATGTAACATTCCATTATGATGTCATAATGCAAAATTCCATTATGATGTCATAATGTGACATTCCATTATGATGTCATAATGTAACATTCCATTATGATGTCATAATGCAAAATTCCATTATGATGTCATAATGCAAAATTCCATTATGATGTCATAATGCAAAATTCCATTATGATGTCATAATGCAACATTCCATTATGATGTCATAATGCAAAATTCCATTATGATGTCATAATGTAAAAATTTTATTATGATATCATAATGCAAAATTCCATTATGATGTCATAATGTAAAATTCCATTATGATGTCATAATGTAAAATTCCATTATGATGTCATAATGTAAAAATTCCATTATGATGGCATAATGCAAAATTCCATTATGATGTCATAATGTAAAATTCCATTATGATGTCATAATGTAAAATTCCATTATGATGTCATAATGCAACATTCCATTATGATGTCATAATGCAAAATTCCATTATGATGTCATAATGCAACATTCCATTATGATGTCATAATGCAAAATTCCATTATGATGTCATAATGCAACATTCCATTATGATGGCATAATGTAAAATTCCATTATGATGTAATAATGCAACATTCCATTATGATGTCATAATTCAAAATTCCATTATGATGTCATAATGCAACATTCCATTATGATGTCATAATGCAAAATTCCATTATGATGTCATAATGCAACTTTCCATTATGATGTCATAATGCAAAATTCCATTATGATGTCATAATGCAACATTCCATTATGATGGCATAATGTAAAATTCCATTATGATGTCATAATGTAACATTCCATTATGATGTCATAATGCAAAATTCCATTATGATGTCATAATGTAAAAATTTTATTATGATATCATAATGCAAAATTCCATTATGATGTCATAATGTAAAATTCCATTATGATGTCATAATGTAAAATTCCATTATGATGTCATAATGCAAAATTTCATTATGATGTCATAATGTAAAAATTCCATTATGATGGCATAATGCAAAATTCCATTATGATGTCATAATGTAAAATTCCATTATGATGTCATAATGTAAAATTCCATTATGATGTCATAATGCAACATTCCATTATGATGTCATATTGCAGCATTCCATTATGATGTCATAATGTAAAATTCCATTATGATGTCGTAATGCAACATTCCATTATGATGTCATAATCTAAAATTCCATTATGATGTCGTAATGCAACATTCCATTATGATGTCATAATGTAAAATTCCATTATGATGTCATAATGCAACATTCCATTATGATGTCATAATGTAAAATTCCATTATGATGTCATAATGCAACATTCCATTATGATGTCATAATGTAAAATTCCATTATGATGTCATAATGCAACATTCCATTATGATGTCATAATGCAACATTCCATTAAGATTTCATAATGCAACATTCCATTATAATGTCATAATGCAAAATCCCATTATGATGTCATAATGCAAAATTCCATTATGACGTCATAATGTAAAAATTCCATTACGATGTCATAATGCAAAATTCCATTATGATGTCATAATGTAAAAATTCCATTACAATGTCATAATGCAAAATTCCATTATTATGTCATAATGTAAAATTCCATTATGATGTCATAATGCAAAATTCCATTATGATGTCATAATGTAAAATTCCATTATGATGTCATAATGCAAAATTCCATTATTATGTCATAATGTAAAATTCCATTACGATGTCATAATGTAACATTCCATTATGATGTCATAATGTGACATTCCATTATGATGTCATAATGTGACATTCCATTATGATGTCATAATGTGACATTCCATTATGATGTCATAATGTAACATTCCATTATGATGTCATAATGCAAAATTCCATTATGATGTCATAATGTAAAATTCCATTATGATGTCATAATGAAAAAATTCCATTATGATGTCATAATGCAACATTCCATTATGATGTCATAATGCAACATTCCATTATGATGTCATAATGCAAAATTCCATTATGATGTCATAATGTAAAAATTTTATTATGATATCATAATGCAAAATTCCATTATGATGTCATAATGTAAAATTCCATTATGATGTCATAATGTAAAATTCCATTATGATGTCATAATGTAAAAATTCCATTATGATGGCATAATGCAAAATTCCATTATGATGTCATAATGTAAAATTCCATTATGATGTCATAATGTAAAATTCCATTATGATGTCATAATGCAACATTCCATTATGATGTCATAATGCAAAATTCCATTATCATGTCATAATGCAACATTCCATTATGATGTCATAATGCAAAATTCCATTATGATGTCATAATGCAACATTGCATTATGATGGCATAATGTAACATTCCATTATGATGTAATAATGCAACATTCCATTATGATGTCATAATTCAAAATTCCATTATGATGTCATAATGCAACATTCCATTATGATGTCATAATGCAAAATTCCATTATGATGTCATAATGCAACATTCCATTATGATGGCATAATGTAAAATTCCATTATGATGTAATAATGCAACATTCCATTATGATGTCATAATGTAAAATTCCATTATGATGTCATAATGCAACATTCCATTATGATGTCATAATGCAACATTCCATTATGATGTCATAAGGTAACATTCCATTATGATGTCATAATGTAACATTCCATTATGATGTCATAATGTAAAATTCCATTATGATGTCATAATGCGACATTCCATTATGATGTCATAATGCAAAATGCCATTATGATGTTATAATGCAAAATTCCATTATGATGTCATAATGTAAAAATTCCATTATGATGTCATAATGCAAAATTCCATTATGATGTCATAATGTAAAAATTCCATTATGATGTCATAATGCAAAATTCCATTATGATGTCATAATGTAAAATTCCATTATGATGTCATAATGTAAAATTCCATTATGATGTCATAATGCAACATTCCATTATGATGTCATAATGCAACATTCCATTATGATGTCATAATGCAAAATTCCATTATGATGTCATAATGTAAAAATTTTATTATGATATCATAATGCAAAATTCCATTATGATGTCATAATGTAAAATTCCATTATGATGTCATAATGTAAAATTCCATTATGATGTCATAATGTAAAAATTCCATTATGATGGCATAATGCAAAATTCCATTATGATGTCATAATGTAAAATTCCATTATGATGTCATAATGTAAAATTCCATTATGATGTCATAATGCAACATTCCATTATGATGTCATAATGCAAAATTCCATTATCATGTCATAATGCAACATTCCATTATGATGTCATAATGCAAAATTCCATTATGATGTCATAATGCAACATTCCATTATGATGTCATAATGTGACATTCCATTATGATGTCATAATGTGACATTCCATTATGATGTCATAATGTGACATTCCATTATGATGTCATAATGTAACATTCCATTATGATGTCATAATGCAAAATTCCATTATGATGTCATAATGTAAAATTCCATTATGATGTCATAATGAAAAAATTCCATTATGATGTCATAATGCAACATTCCATTATGATGTCATAATGCAACATTCCATTATGATGTCATAATGCAAAATTCCATTATGATGTCATAATGTAAAAATTTTATTATGATATCATAATGCAAAATTCCATTATGATGTCATAATGTAAAATTCCATTATGATGTCATAATGTAAAATTCCATTATGATGTCATAATGTAAAAATTCCATTATGATGGCATAATGCAAAATTCCATTATGATGTCATAATGTAAAATTCCATTATGATGTCATAATGTAAAATTCCATTATGATGTCATAATGCAACATTCCATTATGATGTCATAATGCAAAATTCCATTATCATGTCATAATGCAACATTCCATTATGATGTCATAATGCAAAATTCCATTATGATGTCATAATGCAACATTGCATTATGATGGCATAATGTAACATTCCATTTTGATGTAATAATGCAACATTCCATTATGATGTCATAATTCAAAATTCCATTATGATGTCATAATGCAACATTCCATTATGATGTCATAATGCAAAATTCCATTATGATGTCATAATGCAACATTCCATTATGATGGCATAATGTAAAATTCCATTATGATGTAATAATGCAACATTCCATTATGATGTCATAATGTAAAATTCCATTATGATGTCATAATGCAACATTCCATTATGATGTCATAATGCAACATTCCATTATGATGTCATAAGGTAACATTCCATTATGATGTCATAATGTAACATTCCATTATGATGTCATAATGTAAAATTCCATTATGATGTCATAATGCGACATTCCATTATGATGTCATAATGCAAAATGCCATTATGATGTTATAATGCAAAATTCCATTATGATGTCATAATGTAAAAATTCCATTATGATGTCATAATGCAAAATTCCATTATGATGTCATAATGTAAAAATTCCATTATGATGTCATAATGCAAAATTCCATTATGATGTCATAATGTAAAATTCCATTATGATGTCATAATGTAAAATTCCATTATGATGTCATAATGCAACATTCCATTATGATGTCATAATGCAAAATTCCATTATGATGTCATAATGTAACATTCAATTAGGATGTCATAATGCAAAATTCCATAATGATGTCATAATGCAAAATTTTATTATGATGTCATAATGTAAAAATTCAATTATGATGTCATAATGCAAAATTCCATTATGATGTCATAATGTAAAAATTGAATTATGATGTCATAATGCAAAATGCCATTATGATGTCATAATGTAAAAATTGAATTATGATGTCATAATGCAAAATTCCATTATGATGTCATAATGCAACATTCCATTATGATGGCATAATGTAAAATTCCATTATGATGTAATAATGCAACATTCCATTATGATGTCATAATGTAAAATTCCATTATGATGTCATAATGCAACATTCCATTATGATGTCATAATGCAACATTCCATTATGATGTCATAAGGTAACATTCCATTATGATGTCATAATGTAACATTCCATTATGATGTCATAATGTAAAATTCCATTATGATGTCATAATGCGACATTCCATTATGATGTCATAATGCAAAATGCCATTATGATGTTATAATGCAAAATTCCATTATGATGTCATAATGTAAAAATTCCATTATGATGTCATAATGCAAAATTCCATTATGATGTCATAATGTAAAAATTCCATTATGATGTCATAATGCAAAATTCCATTATGATGTCATAATGTAAAATTCCATTATGATGTCATAATGTAAAATTCCATTATGATGTCATAATGCAACATTCCATTATGATGTCATAATGCAAAATTCCATTATGATGTCATAATGTAACATTCAATTAGGATGTCATAATGCAAAATTCCATAATGATGTCATAATGCAAAATTTTATTATGATGTCATAATGTAAAAATTCAATTATGATGTCATAATGCAAAATTCCATTATGATGTCATAATGTAAAAATTGAATTATGATGTCATAATGCAAAATGCCATTATGATGTCATAATGTAAAAATTGAATTATGATGTCATAATGCAAAATTCCATTATGATGTCATAATGTAACATTCCATTATGATGTCCTAATGCAAAATTCCATTATGATGTCATAATGCAACATTCCATTATGATGTCATAATGTAAAATTCCATTATGATGTCGTAATGCAACATTCCATTATGATGGCATAATGTAAAATTCCATTATGATGTCGTAATGCAACATTCCATTATGATGTCATAATGTAAAATTCCATTATGATGTCGTAATGCAACATTCCATTATGATGTCATAATGTAAAATTCCATTATGATGTCATAATGCAACATTCCATTATGATGTCATAATGTAAAATTCCATTATGATGTCATAATGCAACATTCCATTATGATGTCATAATGTAAAATCCCATTAAGATTTCATAATGCAACATTCCATTATGATGTCATAATGCAAAATCCCATTATGATGTCATAATGCAAAATTCCATTACGACGTCATAATGTAAAAATTCCATTACGATGTCATAATGCAAAATTCCATTATGATGTCATAATGTAAAAATTCCATTACAATGTCATAATGCAAAATTCCATTATGATGTCATAATGCAAAATTCCATTATGATGTCATAATGCAAAATTCCATTATGATGTCATAATGTAAAAATTTTATTATGATATCATAATGCAAAATTCCATTATGATGTCATAATGTAAAATTCCATTATGATGTCATAATGTAAAATTCCATTATGATGTCATAATGCAAAATTCCATTATGATGTCATACTGTAAAAATTCCATTATGATGTCATAATGTAAAATTCCATTATGATGTCATAATGCAAAATTCCATTATGATGTCATAATGTAAAAATTCCATTATGATGTCATAATGTAAAATTCCATTATGATGTCATAATGCAAAATTCCATTATGATGTCATAATGTAAAAATTCCATTATGATGTCATAATGCAAAATTCCATTATGATGGCATAATGTAAAATTCCATTATGATGTCATAATGTAAAATTCCATTATGATGTCATAATGCAACATTCCATTATGATGTCATAATGCAGCATTCCATTATGATGTCATAATGTAAAATTCCATTATGATGTCGTAATGCAACATTCCATTATGATGTCATAATGTAAAATTCCATTATGATGTCGTAATGCAACATTCCATTATGATGTCATAATGTAAAATTCCATTATGATGTCATAATGCAACATTCCATTATGATGTCATAATGTAAAATTCCATTATGATGTCATAATGCAACATTCCATTATGATGTCATAATGCAACATTCCATTAAGATTTCATAATGCAACATTCCATTATGATGTCATAATGCAAAATCCCATTATGATGTCATAATGCAAAATTCCATTATGACGTCATAATGTAAAAATTCCATTACGATGTCATAATGCAAAATTCCATTATGATGTCATAATGTAAAAATTCCATTACAATGTCATAATGCAAAATTCCATTATGATGTCATAATGTAAAATTCCATTATGATGTCATAATGCAAAATTCCATTATGATGTCATAGTGTAAAATTCCATTATGATGTCATAATGCAACATTCCATTATGATGTCATAATGTAAAATTCCATTACGATGTCATAATGTAACATTCCATTATGATGTCATAATGCAAAATTCCATTATGATGTCATAATGTGACATTCCATTATGATGTCATAATGTAACATTCCATTGTGATGTCATAATGCAGCATTCCATTATGATGTCATAATGTAAAATTCCATTATGATGTCGTAATGCAACATTCCATTATGATGTCATAATGTAAAATTCCATTATGATGTCGTAATGCAACATTCCATTATGATGTCATAATGTAAAATTCCATTATGATGTCATAATGCAACATTCCATTATGATGTCATAATGTAAAATTCCATTATGATGTCATAATGCAACATTCCATTATGATGTCATAATGTAAAATCCCATTAAGATTTCATAATGCAACATTCCATTATGATGTCATAATGCAAAATCCCATTATGATGTCATAATGCAAAATTCCATTATGACGTCATAATGTAAAAATTCCATTACAATGTCATAATGCAAAATTCCATTATGATGTCATAATGTAAAATTCCATTATGATGTCATAATGCAAAATTCCATTATGATGTCATAATGTAAAAATTTTATTATGATATCATAATGCAAAATTCCATTATGATGTCATAATGTAAAATTCCATTATGATGTCATAATGTAAAATTACATTATGATGTCATAATGCAAAATTCCATTATGATGTCATAATGTAAAAATTCCATTATGATGTCATAATGTAAAATTCCATTATGATGTCATAATGCAAAATTCCATTATGATGTCATAATGTAAAATTCCATTATGATGTCATAATGTAAAAATTCCATTATGATGTCATAATGCAAAATTACATTATGATGTCATAATGCAACATTCCATTATGATGTCATAATGCAAAATTCCATTATGATGTCATAATGTAAAAATTTTATTATGATATCATAATGCAAAATTCCATTATGATGTCATAATGTAAAATTCCATTATGATGTCATAATGTAAAATTCCATTATGATGTCATAATGCAAAATTCCATTATGATGTCATAATGTAAAAATTCCATTATGATGGCATAATGCAAAATTCCATTATGATGTCATAATGTAAAATTCCATTATGATGTCATAATGTAAAATTCCATTATGATGTCATAATGCAACATTCCATTATGATGTCATAATGCAAAATTCCATTATCATGTCATAATGCAACATTCCATTATGATGTCATAATGCAAAATTCCATTATGATGTCATAATGCAACATTCCATTATGATGGCATAATGTAAAATTCCATTATGATGTAATAATGCAACATTCCATTATGATGTCATAATGTAAAATTCCATTATGATGTCATAATGCAACATTCCATTATGATGTCATAATGTAAAATTCCATTACGATGTCATAATGTAACATTCCATTATGATGTCATAATGCAAAATTCCATTATGATGTCATAATGTGACATTCCATTATGATGTCATAATGTAACATTCCATTATGATGTCATAATGCAAAATTCCATTATGATGTCATAATGTAAAATTCCATTATGATGTCATAATGTAAAAATTCCATTATGATGTCATAATGCAAAATTCCATTATGATGTCATAATGCAAAATTCCATTATGATGTCATAATGCAAAATTCCATTATGATGTCATAATGCAACATTCCATTATGATGGCATAATGTAAAATTCCATTATGATGTAATAATGCAACATTCCATTATGATGTCATAATGTAAAATTCCATTATGATGTCATAATGCAACATTCCATTATGATGTCATAATGTAACATTCCATTATGATGTCATAATGCAAAATTCCATTATGATGTCATAATGTAAAAATATTATTATGATATCATAATGCAAAATTCCATTATGATGTCATAATGTAAAATTCCATTATGATGTCATAATGTAAAATTCCATTATGATGTCATAATGCAAAATTCCATTATGATGTCATAATGTAAAAATTACATTATGATGGCATAATGCAACATTCCATTATGATGTCATAATGTAACATTCCATTATGATGTCATAATTCAAAATTCCATTATGATGTCATAATGTAAAAAATTTATTATGATATAATGCAAAATTCCATTATGATGTCATAATGTAACATTCCATTATGATGTCATAATGCAAAATTCCATTATGATGTCATAATGTGACATTCCATTATGATGTCATAATGTAACATTCCATTATGATGTCATAATGCAAAATTCCATTATGATGTCATAATGTAAAATTCCATTATGATGTCATAATGTAAAAATTCCATTATGATGTCATAATGCAAAATTCCATTATGATGTCATAATGCAAAATCCCATTATGATGTCATAATGCAACATTCCATTATGATGGCATAATGTAAAATTCCATTATGATGTAATAATGCAACATTCCATTATGATGTCATAATGTAAAATTCCATTATGATGTCATAATGCAACATTCCATTATGATGTCATAATGTAACATTCCATTATGATGTCATAATTCAAAATTCCATTATGATGTCATAATGTAAAAATTTTATTATGATATCATAATGTAAAATTCCATTATGATGTCATAATGTAAAAATTTTATTATGATATCATAATGTAAAATTCCATTATGATGTCATAATGTAAAATTCCATTATGATGTCATAATGCAAAATTCCATTATGATGTCATAATGCAACATTCCATTATGATGTCATAATGCAAAATTCCATTATCATGTCATAATGCAACATTCCATTATGATGTCATAATGCAAAATTCCATTATGATGTCATAATGCAACATTCCATTATGATGGCATAATGTAAAATTCCATTATGATGTAATAATGCAACATTCCATTATGATGTCATAATGTAAAAATTCCATTGCGATGTCATAATGTAAAAATTCCATTACAATGTCATAATGCAAAATTCCATTATGATGTCATAATGTAAAATTCCATTATGATGTCATAATGCAAAATTCCATTATGATGTCATAATGTAAAATTCCATTATGATGTCATAATGCAAAATTCCATTATGATGTCATAATGCAAAATTCCATTATGATGTCATAATGTAAAATTCCATTATGATGTCATAATGTAAAATTCCATTATGATGTCATAATGCAAAATTCCATTATGATGTCATAATGCAAAATTCCATTATGATGGCATAATGCAAAATTCCATTATGATGTCATAATGTAAAATTCCATTATGATGTCATAATGTAAAATTCCATTATGATGTCATAATGCAACATTCCATTATGATGTCATAATGCAAAATTCCATTATCATGTCATAATGCAACATTCCATTATGATGTCATAATGCAAAATTCCATTATGATGTCATAATGCAACATTCCATTATGATGGCATAATGTAAAATTCCATTATGATGTAATAATGCAACATTCCATTATGATGTCATAATGTAAAAATTCCATTATGATGGCATAATGCAAAATTCCATTATGATGTCATAATGTAAAATTCCATTATGATGTCATAATGTAAAATTCCATTATGATGTCATAATGCAAAATTCCATTATGATGTCATAATTCAAAATTCCATTATGATGTCATAATGCAAAATTCCATTATGATGTCATAATGCGACATTCCATTATGATGTCATAATGCGACATTCCATTATGATGTCATAATGCAAAATGCCATTATTATGTTATAATGCAAAATTCCATTACGATGTCATAATGTAAAAATTCCATTATGATGTCATAATGCAAAATTCCATTATGATGTCATAATGTAAAAATTCCATTATGATGTCATAATGCAAAATTCCATTATGATGTCATAATGTAAAATTCCATTATGATGTCATAATGCAACATTCCATTATGATGTCATAATGCAAAATTCCATTATGATGTCATAATGTAACATTCAATTAGGATGTCATAATGCAAAATTCCATAATGATGTCATAATGCAAAATCCCATTATGATGTCATAATGCAACATTCCATTATGATGTCGTATTGTAAAATTCCATTATGATGTCATAATGTAAAATTCCATTATGATGTCATAATGCAACATTCCATTATGATGTCATAATGTAAAATTCCATTATGATGTCATAATGCAAAATTCCATTATGATGTCATAATGTAAAAATTCCATTATGATGTCATAATGCAACATTCCATTATGATGTCATAATGCAAAATTCCATTATGATGTCATAATGCAACATTCCATTAAGATGTCATAATGCAAAATTCCATTATGATGTCATAATGCAACATTCCATAATGATGTCATAATGCAAAATTCCATTATGATGTCATAATTAAACATTCCATTATGATGTCATAATGTAACATTCCATTATGATGGCATAATGCAAAATTCCATTATGATGTCATAATGTAAAAATTCCATTATTATGGCATAATGCAAAATTTCATTATGATGTCATAATGTAAAAATTCCATTATTATGGCATAATGCAAAATTCCATTATGATGTCATTATGTAAAAATTCCATTATTATGGCATAATGTAAAATTCCATTATGATGTCATAATGCAACATTCCATTATGTCATAATGCAAAATTCCATTATCATGTCATGATGCAACATTCCAATATGATGTCATAATGCAAAATTCCATTATGATGTCATAATGTGACATTCCATTATGATGTCATAATGTAACATTCCATTATGATGTCATAATGCAAAATTCCATTATGATGTCATAATGTAAAATTCCATTATGATGTCATAATGCAAAATTCCATTATGATGTCATAATGCAACATTCCATTATGATGTCATAATACAAAATTCCATTATGATGTCATAATGTAAAAATTTTATTATGATATCATAATGCAAAATTCCATTATGATGTCATAATGTAAAATTCCATTATGATGTCATAATGTAAAATTCCATTATGATGTCATAATGCAAAATTCCATTATGATGTCATAATGCAAAAATTCCATTATGATGGCATAATGCAAAATTCCATTATGATGTCATAATGTAAAATTCCATTATGATGTCATTATGTAAAATTCCATTATGATGTCATAATGCAACATTCCATTATGATGTCATAATGCAGCATTCCATTATGATGTCATAATGTAAAATTCCATTATGATGTCGTAATGCAACATTCCATTATGATGTCATAATGTAAAATTCCATTATGATGTCGTAATGCAACATTCCATTATGATGTCATAATGTAAAATTCCATTATGATGTCATAATGCAACATTCCATTATGATGTCATAATGTAAAATTCCATTATGATGTCATAATGCAACATTCCATTATGATGTCATAATGCAACATTCCATTAAGATTTCATAATGCAACATTCCATTATGATGTCATAATGCAAAATCCCATTATGATGTCATAATGCAAAATTCCATTATGACGTCATAATGTAAAAATTCCATTACGATGTCATAATGCAAAATTCCATTATGATGTCATAATGTAAAAATTCCATTACAATGTCATAATGCAAAATTCCATTATGATGTCATAATGTAAAATTCCATTATGATGTCATAATGCAAAATTCCATTATGATGTCATAATGCAAAATTCCATTATGATGTCATAATGTAAAAATTTTATTATGATATCATAATGCAAAATTCCATTATGATGTCATAATGTAAAATTCCATTATGATGTCATAATGTAAAATTCCATTATGATGTCATAATGCAAAATTCCATTATGATGTCATAATGTAAAAATTCCATTATGATGGCATAATGCAAAATTCCATTATGATGTCATAATGTAAAATTCCATTATGATGTCATAATGTAAAATTCCATTATGATGTCATAATGCAACATTCCATTATGATGTCATAATGCAAAATTCCATTATCATGTCATAATGCAACATTCCATTATGATGTCATAATGCAAAATTCCATTATGATGTCATAATGTAAAAATTTTATTATGATATCATAATGCAAAATTCCATTGTGATGTCATAATGTAAAATTCCATTATGATGTCATAATGTAAAATTCCATTATGATGTAATAATGCAACATTCCATTATGATGTCATAATGTAAAAATTCCATTATGATGGCATAATGCAAAATTCCATTATGATGTCATAATGTAAAATTCCATTATGATGTCATAATGTAAAATTCCATTATGATGTCATAATGCAAAATTCCATTATGATGTCATAATTCAAAATTCCATTATGATGTCATAATGCAAAATTCCATTATGATGTCATAATTCAAAATTCCATTATGATGTCATAATGCAACATTCCATTATGATGTCATAATGCAAAATTCCATTATGATGTCATAATGCAACATTCCATTATGATGGCATAATGTAAAATTCCATTATGATGTAATAATGCAACATTCCATTATGATGTCATAATGTAAAATTCCATTATGATGTCATAATGTAACATTCCATTATGATGTCATAATGCAAAATTCCATTATGATGTCATAATGTAAAAATTTTATTATGATATCATAATGCAAAATTCCATTATGATGTCATAATGTAAAATCCCATTATGATGTCATAATGTAAAATTCCATTATGATGTCATAATGCAAAATTCCATTATGATGTCATAATGTAAAAAATCCATTATGATGGCATAATGCAAAATTCCATTATGATGTCATAATGTAAAATTCCATTATGATGTCATAATGTAAAATTCCATTATGATGTCATAATGCAACATTCCATTATGATGTCATATTGCAGCATTCCATTATGATGTCATAATGTAAAATTCCATTATGATGTCGTAATGCAACATTCCATTATGATGTCATAATGTAAAATTCCATTATGATGTCGTAATGCAACATTCCATTATGATGTCATAATGTAAAATTCCATTATGATGTCATAATGCAACATTCCATTATGATGTCATAATGTAAAATTCCATTATGATGTCATAATGCAACATTTCATTATGATGTCATAATGTAAAATTCCATTATGATGTCATAATGCAACATTCCATTATGATGTCATAATGCAACATTCCATTAAGATTTCATAATGCAACATTCCATTATGATGTCATAATGCAAAATCCCATTATGATGTCATAATGCAAAATTCCATTATGACGTCATAATGTAAAAATTCCATTACGATGTCATAATGCAAAATTCCATTATGATGTCATAATGTAAAAATTCCATTACAATGTCATAATGCAAAATTCCATTATGATGTCATAATGTAAAATTCCATTATGATGTCATAATGCAAAATTCCATTATGATGTCATAATGTAAAATTCCATTATGATGTCATAATGCAACATTCCATTATGATGTCATAATGTAAAATTCCATTACGATGTCATAATGTAACATTCCATTATGATGTCATAATGCAAAATTCCATTATGATGTCATAATGTGACATTCCATTATGATGTCATAATGTAACATTCCATTATGATGTCATAATGCAAAATTCCATTATGATGTCATAATGTAAAATTCCATTATGATGTCATAATGTAAAAATTCCATTATGATGTCATAATGCAAAATTCCATTATGATGTCATAATGCAAAATTCCATTATGATGTCATAATGCAACATTCCATTATGATGTCATAATGCAAAATTCCATTATGATGTCATAATGTAAAAATTCCATTATGATGTCATAATGCAACATTCCATTATGATGTCATAATGCAAAATTCCATTATGATGTCATAATGCAACATTCCATTAAGATGTCATAATGCAAAATTCCATTATGATGTCATAATGCAACATTCCATTATGATGTCATAATGCAAAATTCCATTATGATGTCATAAGTAAACATTCCATTATGATGTCATAATGTAACATTCCATTATGATGGCATAATGCAAAATTCCATTATGATGTCATAATGTAAAAATTCCATTATTATGGCATAATGCAAAATTTCATTATGATGTCATAATGTAAAAATTCCATTATTATGGCATAATGCAAAATTCCATTTTGATGTCATTATGTAAAAATTCCATTATTATGGCATAATGTAAAATTCCATTATGATGTCATAATGCAACATTCCATTATGTCATAATGCAAAATTCCATTATCATGTCATGATGCAACATTCCAATATGATGTCATAATGCAAAATTCCATTATGATGTCATAATGTGACATTCCATTATGATGTCATAATGTAACATTCCATTATGATGTCATAATGCAAAATTCCATTATGATGTCATAATGTAAAATTCCATTATGATGTCATAATGCAAAATTCCATTATGATGTCATAATGCAACATTCCATTATGATGTCATAATGCAAAATTCCATTATGATGTCATAATGCAACATTCCATTATGATGGCTAATGTAAAATTCCATTATGATGTAATAATGCAACATTCCATTATGATGTCATAATGTAAAATTCCATTATGATGTCATAATGCAACATTCCATTATGATGTCATAATGTAACATTCCATTATGATGTCATAATGCAAAATTCCATTATGATGTCATAATGTAAAAAAATTATTATGATATCATAATACAAAATTCCATTATGATGTCATAATGTAAAATTCCATTATGATGTCATAATGTAAAATTCCATTATGATGTCATAATGCAAAATTCCATTATGATGTCATAATGTAAAAATTCCATTATGATGGCATAATGCAAAATTCCATTATGATGTCATAATGTAAAATTCCATTATGATGTCATAATGTAAAATTCCATTATGATGTCATAATGCAACATTCCATTATGATGTCATAATGCAGCATTCCATTATGATGTCATAATGTAAAATTCCATTATGATGTCGTAATGCAACATTCCATTATGATGTCATAATGTAAAATTCCATTATGATGTCGTAATGCAACATTCCATTATGATGTCATAATGTAAAATTCCATTATGATGTCATAATGCAACATTCCATTATGATGTCATAATGTAAAATTCCATTATGATGTCATAATGCAACATTCCATTATGATGTCATAATGTAAAATCCCATTAAGATTTCATAATGCAACATTCCATTATGATGTCATAATGCAAAATCCCATTATGATGTCATAATGCAAAATTCCATTATGACGTCATAATGTAAAAATTCCATTACGATGTCATAATGCAAAATTCCATTATGATGTCATAATGTAAAAATTCCATTACAATGTCATAATGCAAAATTCCATTATGATGTCATAATGTAAAATTCCATTATGATGTCATAATGCAAAATTCCATTATGATGTCATAATGCAAAATTCCATTATGATGTCATAATGTAAAAATTTTATTATGATATAATGCAAAATTCCATTATGATGTCATAATGTAAAATTCCATTATGATGTCATAATGTAAAATTCCATTATGATGTCATAATGCAAAATTCCATTATGATGTCATACTGTAAAAATTCCATTATGATGTCATAATGTAAAATTCCATTATGATGTCATAATGCAAAATTCCATTATGATGTCATAATGTAAAAATTCCATTATGATGTCATAATGTAAAATTCCATTATGATGTCATAATGCAACATTCCATTATGATGTCATAATGCAGCATTCCATTATGATGTCATAATGTAAAATTCCATTATGATGTCGTAATGCAACATTCCATTATGATGTCATAATGTAAAATTCCATTATGATGTCGTAATGCAACATTCCATTATGATGTCATAATGTAAAATTCCATTATGATGTCATAATGCAACATTCCATTATGATGTCATAATGTAAAATTCCATTATGATGTCATAATGCAACATTCCATTATGATGTCATAATGTAAAATTCCATTATGATGTCATAATGCAACATTCCATTATGATGTCATAATGCAACATTCCATTAAGATTTCATAATGCAACATTCCATTATGATGTCATAATGCAAAATCCCATTATGATGTCATAATGCAAAATTCCATTATGACGTCATAATGTAAAAATTCCATTACGATGTCATAATGCAAAATTCCATTATGATGTCATAATGTAAAAATTCCATTACAATGTCATAATGCAAAATTCCATTATGATGTCATAATGTAAAATTCCATTATGATGTCATAATGCAAAATTCCATTATGATGTCATAGTGTAAAATTCCATTATGATGTCATAATGCAACATTCCATTATGATGTCATAATGTAAAATTCCATTACGATGTCATAATGTAACATTCCATTATGATGTCATAATGCAAAATTCCATTATGATGTCATAATGTGACATTCCATTATGATGTCATAATGTAACATTCCATTATGATGTCATAATGCAGCATCCCATTATGATGTCATAATGTAAAATTCCATTATGATGTCGTAATGCAACATTCCATTATGATGTCATAATGTAAAATTCCATTATGATGTCGTAATGCAACATTCCATTATGATGTCATAATGTAAAATTCCATTATGATGTCATAATGCAACATTCCATTATGATGTCATAATGTAAAATTCCATTATGATGTCATAATGCAACATTCCATTATGATGTCATAATGTAAAATCCCATTAAGATTTCATAATGCAACATTCCATTATGATGTCATAATGCAAAATCCCATTATGATTAGAGATGAGCGAACACGTTCGGCCCCGCCCCTTTTTCGCCCGTACACCGAACTTTGCGAACACCTCGGTGTTCGGGCGAAAAAGTTCGGGGGCCGCCGTGGCAGCGCGGGGGGGTGCGGCGGGGAGCGGGGGGGAGAGGGAGAGAGAGAGGGCTCCCCCCTGTTCCCCGCTACTGCCGCCCGCGCCGCCGCGCATCTCCCCGCCCCCCGGCGGCACCCGGACACTTACGCGCGAACACTCCAGTGTTCGCTAAAGCCGGTGTCCGGGTGCGGATGTGTCCGTTACGGACACGTTCGCTCATCTCTAATTATGATGTCATAATGCAAAATTCCATTATGACGTCATAATGTAAAAATTCCATTACGATGTCATAATGCAAAATTCCATTATGATGTCATAATGTAAAAATTCCATTACAATGTCATAATGCAAAATTCCATTATGATGTCATAATGTAAAATTCCATTATGATGTCATAATGCAAAATTCCATTATGATGTCATAGTGTAAAATTCCATTATGATGTCATAATGCAACATTCCATTATGATGTCATAATGTAAAATTCCATTACGATGTCATAATGTAACATTCCATTATGATGTCATAATGCAAAATTCCATTATGATGTCATAATGTGACATTCCATTATGATGTCATAATGTAACATTCCATTATGATGTCATAATGCAGCATTCCATTATGATGTCATAATGTAAAATTCCATTATGATGTCGTAATGCAACATTCCATTATGATGTCATAATGTAAAATTCCATTATGATGTCGTAATGCAACATTCCATTATGATGTCATAATGTAAAATTCCATTATGATGTCATAATGCAACATTCCATTATGATGTCATAATGTAAAATTCCATTATGATGTCATAATGCAACATTCCATTATGATGTCATAATGTAAAATCCCATTAAGATTTCATAATGCAACATTCCATTATGATGTCATAATGCAAAATCCCATTATCATGTCATAATGCAAAATTCCATTATGACGTCATAATGTAAAAATTCCATTACAATGTCATAATGCAAAATTCCATTATGATGTCATAATGTAAAATTCCATTATGATGTCATAATGCAAAATTCCATTATGATGTCATAATGCAAAATTCCATTATGATGTCATAATGTAAAAATTTTATTATGATATCATAATGCAAAATTCCATTATGATGTCATAATGTAAAATTCCATTATGATGTCATAATGTAAAATTCCATTATGATGTCATAATGCAAAATTCCATTATGATGTCATAATGTAAAAATTCCATTATGATGTCATAATGTAAAATTCCATTATGATGTCATAATGCAAAATTCCATTATGATGTCATAATGTAAAATTCCATTATGATGTCATAATGTAAAAATTCCATTATGATGTCATAATGCAAAATTCCATTATGATGTCATAATGCAACATTCCATTATGATGTCATAATGCAAAATTCCATTATGATGTCATAATGTAAACATTTTATTATGATATCATAATGCAAAATTCCATTATGATGTCATAATGTAAAATTCCATTATGATGTCATAATGTAAAATTCCATTATGATGTCATAATGCAAAATTCCATTATGATGTCATAATGTAAAAATTCCATTATGATGGCATAATGCAAAATTCCATTATGATGTCATAATGTAAAATTCCATTACGATGTCATAATGTAACATTCCATTATGATGTCATAATGCAAAATTCCATTATGATGTCATAATGTGACATTCCATTATGATGTCATAATGTAACATTCCATTATGATGTCATAATGCAGCATCCCATTATGATGTCATAATGTAAAATTCCATTATGATGTCGTAATGCAACATTCCATTATGATGTCATAATGTAAAATTCCATTATGATGTCGTAATGCAACATTCCATTATGATGTCATAATGCAACATTCCATTATGATGTCATAATGTAAAATTCCATTATGATGTCATAATGCAACATTCCATTATGATGTCATAATGTAAAATCCCATTAAGATTTCATAATGCAACATTCCATTATGATGTCATAATGCAAAATCCCATTATGATTAGAGATGAGCGAACACGTTCGGCCCCGCCCCTTTTTCGCCCGTACACCGAACTTTGCGAACACCTCGGTGTTCGGGCGAAAAAGTTCGGGGGCCGCCGTGGCAGCGCGGGGGGGTGCGGCGGGGAGCGGGGGGGAGAGGGAGAGAGAGAGGGCTCCCCCCTGTTCCCCGCTACTGCCGCCCGCGCCGCCGCGCATCTCCCCGCCCCCCGGCGGCACCCGGACACTTACGCGCGAACACTCCAGTGTTCGCTAAAGCCGGTGTCCGGGTGCGGATGTGTCCGTTACGGACACGTTCGCTCATCTCTAATTATGATGTCATAATGCAAAATTCCATTATGACGTCATAATGTAAAAATTCCATTACGATGTCATAATGCAAAATTCCATTATGATGTCATAATGTAAAAATTCCATTACAATGTCATAATGCAAAATTCCATTATGATGTCATAATGTAAAATTCCATTATGATGTCATAATGCAAAATTCCATTATGATGTCATAGTGTAAAATTCCATTATGATGTCATAATGCAACATTCCATTATGATGTCATAATGTAAAATTCCATTACGATGTCATAATGTAACATTCCATTATGATGTCATAATGCAAAATTCCATTATGATGTCATAATGTGACATTCCATTATGATGTCATAATGTAACATTCCATTATGATGTCATAATGCAGCATTCCATTATGATGTCATAATGTAAAATTCCATTATGATGTCGTAATGCAACATTCCATTATGATGTCATAATGTAAAATTCCATTATGATGTCGTAATGCAACATTCCATTATGATGTCATAATGTAAAATTCCATTATGATGTCATAATGCAACATTCCATTATGATGTCATAATGTAAAATTCCATTATGATGTCATAATGCAACATTCCATTATGATGTCATAATGTAAAATCCCATTAAGATTTCATAATGCAACATTCCATTATGATGTCATAATGCAAAATCCCATTATCATGTCATAATGCAAAATTCCATTATGACGTCATAATGTAAAAATTCCATTACAATGTCATAATGCAAAATTCCATTATGATGTCATAATGTAAAATTCCATTATGATGTCATAATGCAAAATTCCATTATGATGTCATAATGCAAAATTCCATTATGATGTCATAATGTAAAAATTTTATTATGATATCATAATGCAAAATTCCATTATGATGTCATAATGTAAAATTCCATTATGATGTCATAATGTAAAATTCCATTATGATGTCATAATGCAAAATTCCATTATGATGTCATAATGTAAAAATTCCATTATGATGTCATAATGTAAAATTCCATTATGATGTCATAATGCAAAATTCCATTATGATGTCATAATGTAAAATTCCATTATGATGTCATAATGTAAAAATTCCATTATGATGTCATAATGCAAAATTCCATTATGATGTCATAATGCAACATTCCATTATGATGTCATAATGCAAAATTCCATTATGATGTCATAATGTAAACATTTTATTATGATATCATAATGCAAAATTCCATTATGATATCATAATGTAAAATTCCATTATGATGTCATAATGTAAAATTCCATTATGATGTCATAATGCAAAATTCCATTATGATGTCATAATGTAAAAATTCCATTATGATGGCATAATGCAAAATTCCATTATGATGTCATAATGTAAAATTCCATTATGATGTCATAATGTAAAATTCCATTATGATGTCATAATGCAACATTCCATTATGATGTCATAATGCAAAATTCCATTATGATGTCATAATGCAACATTCCATTATGATGTCATAATGCAAAATTCCATTATGATGTCATAATGCAACATTCCATTATGATGGCATAATGTAAAATTCCATTATGATGTAATAATGCAACATTCCATTATGATGTCATAATGTAAAATTCCATTATGATGTCATAATGCAACATTCCATTATGATGTCATAATGTAAAATTCCATTACGATGTCATAATGTAACATTCCATTATGATGTCATAATGCAAAATTCCATTATGATGTCATAATGTGACATTCCATTATGATGTCATAATGTAACATTCCATTATGATGTCATAATGCAAAATTCCATTATGATGTCATAATGTAAAATTCCATTATGATGTCATAATGTAAAAATTCCATTATGATGTCATAATGCAAAATTCCATTATGATGTCATAATGCAAAATTCCATTATGATGTCATAATGCAACATTCCATTATGATGTCATAATGCAAAATTCCATTATGATGTCATAATGTAAAAATTCCATTATGATGTCATAATGCAACATTCCATTATGATGTCATAATGCAAAATTCCATTATGATGTCATAATGCAACATTCCATTAAGATGTCATAATGCAAAATTCCATTATGATGTCATAATGCAACATTCCATTATGATGTCATAATGCAAAATTCCATTATGATGTCATAAGTAAACATTCCATTATGATGTCATAATGTAACATTCCATTATGATGGCATAATGCAAAATTCCATTATGATGTCATAATGTAAAAATTCCATTATTATGGCATAATGCAAAATTTCATTATGATGTCATAATGTAAAAATTCCATTATTATGGCATAATGCAAAATTCCATTTTGATGTCATTATGTAAAAATTCCATTATTATGGCATAATGTAAAATTCCATTATGATGTCATAATGCAACATTCCATTATGTCATAATGCAAAATTCCATTATCATGTCATGATGCAACATTCCAATATGATGTCATAATGCAAAATTCCATTATGATGTCATAATGTGACATTCCATTATGATGTCATAATGTAACATTCCATTATGATGTCATAATGCAAAATTCCATTATGATGTCATAATGTAAAATTCCATTATGATGTCATAATGCAAAATTCCATTATGATGTCATAATGCAACATTCCATTATGATGTCATAATGCAAAATTCCATTATGATGTCATAATGCAACATTCCATTATGATGGCTAATGTAAAATTCCATTATGATGTAATAATGCAACATTCCATTATGATGTCATAATGTAAAATTCCATTATGATGTCATAATGCAACATTCCATTATGATGTCATAATGTAACATTCCATTATGATGTCATAATGCAAAATTCCATTATGATGTCATAATGTAAAAAATTTATTATGATATCATAATACAAAATTCCATTATGATGTCATAATGTAAAATTCCATTATGATGTCATAATGTAAAATTCCATTATGATGTCATAATGCAAAATTCCATTATGATGTCATAATGTAAAAATTCCATTATGATGGCATAATGCAAAATTCCATTATGATGTCATAATGTAAAATTCCATTATGATGTCATAATGTAAAATTCCATTATGATGTCATAATGCAACATTCCATTATGATGTCATAATGCAGCATTCCATTATGATGTCATAATGTAAAATTCCATTATGATGTCGTAATGCAACATTCCATTATGATGTCATAATGTAAAATTCCATTATGATGTCGTAATGCAACATTCCATTATGATGTCATAATGTAAAATTCCATTATGATGTCATAATGTAAAATTCCATTATGATGTCATAATGCAACATTCCATTATGATGTCATAATGCAAAATTCCATTATGATGTCATAATGCAACATTCCATTATGATGTCATAATGCAGCATTCCATTATGATGTCATAATGTAAAATTCCATTATGATGTCGTAATGCAACATTCCATTATGATGTCATAATGTAAAATTCCATTATGATGTCGTAATGCAACATTCCATTATGATGTCATAATGTAACATTCCATTATGATGTCATAATGCAAAATTCCATTATGATGTCATAATGCAACATTCCATTATGATGTCATAATGCAAAATTCCATTATGATGTCATAATGCAACATTCCATTATGATGGCTAATGTAAAATTCCATTATGATGTAATAATGCAACATTCCATTATGATGTCATAATGTAAAATTCCATTATGATGTCATAATGCAACATTCCATTATGATGTCATAATGTAACATTCCATTATGATGTCATAATGCAAAATTCCATTATGATGTCATAATGTAAAAAATTTATTATGATATCATAATACAAAATTCCATTATGATGTCATAATGTAAAATTCCATTATGATGTCATAATGTAAAATTCCATTATGATGTCATAATGCAAAATTCCATTATGATGTCATAATGTAAAAATTCCATTATGATGGCATAATGCAAAATTCCATTATGATGTCATAATGTAAAATTCCATTATGATGTCATAATGTAAAATTCCATTATGATGTCATAATGCAACATTCCATTATGATGTCATAATGCAGCATTCCATTATGATGTCATAATGTAAAATTCCATTATGATGTCGTAATGCAACATTCCATTATGATGTCATAATGTAAAATTCCATTATGATGTCGTAATGCAACATTCCATTATGATGTCATAATGTAAAATTCCATTATGATGTCATAATGCAACATTCCATTATGATGTCATAATGTAAAATTCCATTATGATGTCATAATGCAACATTCCATTATGATGTCATAATGTAAAATCCCATTAAGATTTCATAATGCAACATTCCATTATGATGTCATAATGCAAAATCCCATTATGATGTCATAATGCAAAATTCCATTATGACGTCATAATGTAAAAATTCCATTACGATGTCATAATGCAAAATTCCATTATGATGTCATAATGTAAAAATTCCATTACAATGTCATAATGCAAAATTCCATTATAATGTCATAATGTAAAATTCCATTATGAAGTCATAATGCAAAATTCCATTATGATGTCATAATGCAAAATTCCATTATGATGTCATAATGTAAAAATTTTATTATGATATCATAATGCAAAATTCCATTATGATGTCATAATGTAAAATTCCATTATGATGTCATAATGTAAAATTCCATTATGATGTCGTAATGCAACATTCCATTATGATGTCATAATGTAAAATTCCATTATGATGTCGTAATGCAACATTCCATTATGATGTCATAATGTAAAATTCCATTATGATGTCATAATGCAACATTCCATTATGATGTCATAATGTAAAATTCCATTATGATGTCATAATGCAACATTCCATTATGATGTCATAATGTAAAATTCCATTATGATGTCATAATGCAACATTCCATTATGATGTCATAATGCAACATTCCATTAAGATTTCATAATGCAACATTGCATTATGATGTCATAATGCAAAATCCCATTATGATGTCATAATGCAAAATTCCATTATGACGTCATAATGTAAAAATTCCATTACGATGTCATAATGCAAAAATTCCATTACAATGTCATAATGCAAAATTCCATTATGATGTCATAATGTAAAATTCCATTATGATGTCATAATGCAAAATTCCATTATGATGTCATAGTGTAAAATTCCATTATGATGTCATAATGCAACATTCCATTATGATGTCATAATGTAAAATTCCATTACGATGTCATAATGTAACATTCCATTATGATGTCATAATGCAAAATTCCATTATGATGTCATAATGTGACATTCCATTATGATGTCATAATGTAACATTCCATTATGATGTCATAATGTAACATTCCATTATGATGTCATAATGCAGCATTCCATTATGATGTCATAATGTAAAATTCCATTATGATGTCGTAATGCAACATTCCATTATGATGTCATAATGTAAAATTCCATTATGATGTCGTAATGCAACATTCCATTATGATGTCATAATGTAAAAATCCCATTATGATGTCATAATGCAACATTCCATTATGATGTCATAATGTAAAATTCCATTATGATGTCATAATGCAACATTCCATTATGATGTCATAATGTAAAATCCCATTAAGATTTCATAATGCAACATTCCATTATGATGTCATAATGCAAAATCCCATTATGATGTCATAATGCAAAATTCCATTATGACGTCATAATGTAAAAATTCCATTACAATGTCATAATACAAAATTCCATTATGATGTCATAATGTAAAATTCCATTATGATGTCATAATGCAAAATTCCATTATGATGTCATAATGCAAAATTCCATTATGATGTCATAATGTAAAAATGTTATTATGATATCATAATGCAAAATTCCATTATGATGTCATAATGTAAAATTCCATTATGATGTCATAATGTAAAATTCCATTATGATGTCATAATGCAAAATTCCATTATGATGTCATAATGTAAAAATTCCATTATGATGTCATAATGTAAAATTCCATTATGATGTCATAATGCAAAATTCCATTATGATGTCATAATGTAAAATTCCATTATGATGTCATAATGTAAAAATTCCATTATGATGTCATAATGCAAAATTCCATTATGATGTCATAATGCAACATTCCATTATGATGTCATAATGCAAAATTCCATTATGATGTCATAATGTAAAAATTTTATTATGATATCATAATGCAAAATTCCATTATGATGTCATAATGTAAAATTCCATTATGATGTCATAATGTAAAATTCCATTATGATGTCATAATGCAAAATTCCATTATGATGTCATAATGTAAAAATTCCATTATGATGGCATAATGCAAAATTCCATTATGATGTCATAATGTAAAATTCCATTATGATGTCATAATGTAAAATTCCATTATGATGTCATAATGCAACATTCCATTATGATGTCATAATGCAAAATTCCATTATCATGTCATAATGCAACATTCCATTATGATGTCATAATGCAAAATTCCATTATGATGTCATAATGCAACATTCCATTATGATGGCATAATGTAAAATTCCATTATGATGTAATAATGCAACATTCCATTATAATGTCATAATGTAAAAATTCCATTATGATGGCATAATGCAAAATTCCTTTATGATGTCATAATGTAAAATTCCATTATGATGTCATAATGCAACATTCCATTATGATGTCATAA
>NW_027102573.1:0-53196 GCF_035609145.1 Eleutherodactylus coqui | reverse complement strand
AGGACATGCTAATAATACACCATCCATTCTACTGATAGTGGGGACTAAATACTTTTGGTAGAATAGTGTATATGTGTTTTATATGTCATTTTTCAAAAGACTTTTATAAAAAACTAGCTGATATACCCGGCTGCGCCCAAGTTAATTTGGTACTGGTATATATCTGGTGTTCACATGGAAAATCTTATGAAGTCGTGGTTACTTTAGAGATACCGGAAAAACATATGTTCACCATTTTGCATAATTCTCTGCGTTACCCAAGAAACACCACGGGGAGGTAACCATGCAACGTTTCCTTTATATAAAATGACATCGGGAAGTGAGAGAATTAGATTCCATACGTAAGATTTGGACGCTAATTCTTTTGCACGTAGAATTGAATAATCGAGTGTGACCCATTAACTTTTCCTATTTATGACATAATCAATCCCGTTCCAAATTTCATGTTTCTATGACATCGGGAAGTGAGAGAATTAGATTTCGTACGTGAAATGTGGACGCAAATTCTTTTGCGCTTAGAATTGAACAATCGAGGTGGGACCCATTAACTTTTCCTATTTATGACATAATCAATGCCGGTTCCAAATTTCATGTTGCTATGACACCAAGAAGTGAAAGGATTAGATTCCGTACATAAAATTTGGACGCTAGTTATTTTGCGCTAGAATTGAATAATCGAGTTGGGACCCATTAACTTTCCCTATTTATGACATATTCAATGCTTATGGCAAATTTCATGTTTCTATGACATTGGAAAGTGATTCCATACGTAAAATTTGGACGCTAATTCTTTTGCACGTAGAATTGAATAATCGAGTTGGGGACCCATTAACTTTTCCTATTTATGACATAATCAATGATCGTGCCAAATTTCATGTTTCTATGACATTGGAAAGTGACAGATTTAGATTATGTGCGTAAAATTTCTACACTAATTCTTTTGCGCATAGAATTAAATAATCGAGTTGGGACCCATTAGCTTTTCCTATTTATGACACAATCAATGCTCGTACAAAATTTCCAGTTTCTATGACACCGGAAAGTGAAAAAATTACATTCCGCACGGAAAGTTTGGACGCTAATTCTTTTGCGCATAGAATTGAATAATCGAGTTGAGACCCCTTAGCTTTTCCTATTTATGACATAATCAATGCTCATGCAAAATTTCCCGTTTCTATGACACCGGAAAGTGAGAAAATTACATTCCGTACGTAAAATTTGGACGCTAATTCTTTTGCGCATAGAATTGAATAATCGAGTTGTGACCCATTAACTTTTCCTATTTATGACATAATCAATGCCCGTGCCAAATTTCACATTTCTATGACACCGGAAAGTGAGAAAATTACATTCCGTACGTAAAATTTGGACGCTAATTCTTTTGCGCATAGAATTGAATAATCGAGTTGGGACCGATTAGCTTTTCCTATTTATGACATAATCGATGCGCGTGCCAAATTTTAAGTTTCTACGACACCGGAAAGTGAGAAAATTACATTCCTTATGTAAAGTTTGGACGCTAATTCTTTTGCGCATAGAATTGAATAATCGAGTTGAGACCCCTTAGCTTTTCCTATTTATGACATAATCAATGCTCATGCAAAATTTCCCGTTTCTATGACACCGGAAAGTGAGAAAATTACATTCCGTACGTAAAATTTGGACGCTAATTCTTTTGCGCATAGAATTGAATAATCGAGTTGTGACCCATTAGCTTTTCCTATTTATGACATAATCAATGCCCGTGCCAAATTTCACATTTCTATGACACCGGAAAGTGAGAAAATTACATTTCGTACGTAAAATTTGGACGCTAATTCTTTTGCACATAGAATTGAACAATCGAGTTGGGACCCATTAACTTTTCCTATTTATGACATAATCAATGCGCGTGCCAAATTTTAAGTTTCTATGACACCGGAAAGTGAGAAAATTACATTCTGTATGTAAAATTTGGACACTAATTCTTTTGCGCATAGAATTGAATAATCGAGTTGGGACCCATTAGCTTTTCCTATTTATGACATAATCAATGCTCATGCAAAATTTCCCGTTTCTGTGACACCGGAAAGTGAGAAAATTACATTCCGTACGTAAAATTTGGACGCTAATTCTTTTGCACATAGAATTGAACAATCGGGTTGGGACCCATTAGGTTTTCCTATTTATGTCATAATCAATGCTCCTGCCAAATTTTAAGTTTCTATGACATTGGGAAGTGAGAAATTTAGATTATGTACGTAAAATTTCGACGCCAATTCTTTTGCGCTAGAATTGAATAATCGAGTTGGAACCCAATTACTTTTCCTATTTTGGAAATAATCTATGCTTGTGCCAAAATTCATGTTTCTACGACATCGGGAAGACTTTTGGCGAGTCAGTCAGTCAGTCAGTCAGTGAGTCAGTGAGTGAGTCAGTGAGTCAGTGAGGGCTTTTGTCTTTATATATATAGATATTAAGTGAGGACTCTGCGCTACTTTTGGGCCTTGTTGCATAAGGCCAGATTTACTATAAAACTGGTCTGCTAACCTTGCATCTGAATATCTTGGCCAGGCAGACTGACCAGTTGACAATCCTAGAGCCATCATTCAATATATCCTAAAGTACACTGTGCTCCTACTCCTATACTCACACTAGTACCCTGTCACATTCACTGAATGCCCACCGTGACCCCGAAGTCCAGCATTAAATCACGTGACAAGTTTCCCGTAGATCCGTATCAGTGTGAATCCACATTAGATGGGAAAATCCAGCAATCTGAGCAACTTTCAACAAGACCTGTTCATCAGACTAGCCAGGCCCAGGGTATCACTGCCAACCTTGTGGGGTTATCTCATGTATAAGATGTAGACAGTATGCAGAGAATGGTGTGAGCAAGGAAAAACATCACGTGAAAGGGGATCCCGTGGACATAAACAACTTGCTGAGGAAAGGGGTCAGAGGAGGATGTTAGGAATCATTCTCATGAACAGGCGCTGCACAGCCAAGCAAGCTGCAGAAGAATACAATGCTGGTGCTCCAGTTAATGTATGCAAAAAAAGCTCAACTCATTATTCCTTAGCACAGATGGGCTAAAATCCATATTTCCAACCATTTTGTGTTGGGAAGGGAATTGACAACCCTTCTGGACACCATAAAACATTTTTTCTTACTTTAGTCCTCTTGCTTCTAGGTGCAGTGCACTGTAATTATCCAAATTACTCAGGATTGTTCTTTATTCTATGTACATAATGATACAAGATATCAAAGAACTTTGTCTTTTCTACAATCGGTTCGTCATTGGCTTTGTTCTCCTACTTTCATTGTTCCTCCCTCATTACCCTGTCTGTGTTGTATGGATGATGTATGTTGTCATGTAGTATTGTCTAGAGTTCTTCAAGTGTCTAAACTTTTTGATCTTCAATTGTTTCACTTTTTTTAACTTTCCCATTTTTCGACTTTCAAAATATCATGTGACACCAGATTATCAGACACGTGTCTCACATTTGCCAAACGACTGAAATTTCCAGACCAGTTAGTGGCAGGTAATCTAAATGTTACCATATATGACTGATGAACAGAGACTTTTAATCATCTCCATGAAGCAACTCAGTGATGGTCAGAGTAAGAAGCTTGGCAACACCACTACTCTGAATCATTGCGTTCAGGCTTGTTATCGAGTTTAGGATTATGGGTTTGCAAGGAATATGTACACTTGGCAACCGAGAAATTGCTCCGGCGCTCTTAAAATAAAGTATAAAGTATCTTTGCAAAAAGTCTTTATTTACAAATAACTTACTATTTTGTGCCTATGTCGTGTCCTGAAAGAGACGCCAACTTTAGTGGTAGAGCGTTCGTGAGGCCACCTGTAACATTCCCGGAGGGAGTTACTGGAGGAAAGGATGTGGCTCTCTATCCGAATCTATGGTTGGAGTTGGGAGGGTGTAGTGCATGGACCTGTCACAGTGGCACTTACCAGCTCCTGGTCCCAGAGGGAATTACCACAGCAAAGGATAGGTCCAGTAGTCCTCAGGATGAGGGGGGTAGTAGTTGTCAAGTTTGTGACGCCACCGTTCCACACACTGGCATTCATACATGGCGGATTAACAAACACTGGACAAGTGTATCATACCTCGGGTCCTCAGGAACAGTTGAGGCCCGGTAAAACTTTACTAGTGACTTTCAAACACGGTACAACAAACTTCAGCAGGCCGAGTTACAGTGCAGGCAAATTAGTATTATTCAAACAACTTGACATGAAAGTCAGTGGCCACAGAATGGCAGTAATGATCAGCCCGCTCTCATAGACTTGGGTGTCAGTTAAAGGTGTACCACTATACGGTGATCCAGACTTCAGATGGCCGCATAGGAATCATAAAAAGATTTAAGATTATTTTTAGAGGTTTGGTAGACTCCTGCACTGCTATAAGTCGTAGAAACGTATAGTCACTAGAAGAGGTAGTTACTTACAAAGGCTCTCTTGTAATAGGACTTTTGGCTCACTCACTCCCATGCGCTTTACATACGGTTAGGCGGTGTCTCCGTCTCCTCCATATTAGGTGCAAAGGAACCAGAGATGTCTCCCTGTGACCCTGTGGTTTCTCCAGCTGATCAGGAAAGAGGGAAGATCCTCAGATCCTACTAGGGAGCCTCTCTTTCTTCGCCATTTTCGATACAGGGAAGCTGTAGGTGCTCCCCTGCATTGCTGTGGGTCCTCCAACAGCATGGTGAGATGGAAGATCATCAACCTCCTTCCTGCTCTCATACACTCTCATTTATCTCCTCACTTGTACCACATGACACAGAAAGATAGATACATTCAACATGCAGCAACGCAGTTGGACAGAAAGATGAGCCATTCAGGATGAATTGGAGAGAGAAAAGTTTACTGAGTGGAAGACCAATCAGTAGTGAATTACAGTAGTCAACAGCAGAGTGGATAAGGATGACAATAAGAGTTGTTACTGTTCCCACAGTAAAGTAAAAAGAACAGATTTAGAAGAGGTCTTTGAGGTGCAGATGATATGAGCCTGCAAGTGACTGAATATAGGAGTAAAGGAAAGAGCGAAGTCAAATATTAACCCCAAAACAGTGGGCATGATGCCTTGGAGATATGGTGGTACCATAAACTGAGGGGGAAATATCAGATTTAGGTTGGTTAGTAGATAGATAGTGGACACACAAGAAGTTCTGTTTTTGAAAGATTTACACAGACATGCCAAAAGACATGTAACAGGAACTACCCTGTTTCCCCGAAAATAAGACGCGTCTTATATTAATTTTTGCTCCCAAATATGCGCTACGTCTTATTTTCAGGGGGTGTCTTATTTTTCAATGAAGAAGAATTCACATTTATTGTTTAACAAAAAAAATGAACATTTATTACCGTATATACTGCACAGTACCGTAGTTGTCACCACAAACCAATGTAGCTAGACAAACTGTGAAAACAAAGCAAAAATTACTCAATGACAGTCATGTCATCATTTTCTGGCACATCATCATAAACATCTGAACCCGGAATCTCCTGCTGAATTTCTTGACACTCCATTTCTTGTAAAATCTTCGGGCCAAAGCAGGAAGGTTTTTGCCCCAAGAATCTTCCACGATTCCTTTCTTGTACTCAACGGAATAGCTCTTTCTTTTTGAGCTCATGTCTAGAGGTAAAAATATACGGTAGCAACACTGTTTATTTCTTGTACTTTAGACTCTTCAGCAAAAAATCAGACACCCCCTATTGAATCAAAATGACACACTGTTTACCTGGCTCCCACACACTGTCTGGAGACTGTAATGCTCACCCCCTAAGGCTGGAAATACACTCTGTGAGAACCCAGCCTTAAGAATCACACATATGGTTGCCTGACTCACACACAGAGCCATAAAAAAAGTAACATACCTGCAGACAGAAGTTCCTGTACCACTTGTAAGCAGGGATGGTATTGCAGCTTCCGGCCACCAGAGGGAGCTCATCACAGCAGACGTGTGCAGCAGCAACAGGATGATACTATGGAGTTTTCCAGCTAGCAAGGGGAGCTTACAACAACAGCACACTCGTACAGCACAGGAGGAGGTAGGAGACAATGGGGATGGCAGCAGGGGACAGGCCTCTCGACTTGCCTGCACACTTTAGTATGCCTTATTATCGGGATGTGTCTTACATTAGCGATTTCTGCAAAGTTCTTAATGTGTCTTATTTTCGGGGGTGCCTTATTTTCGGGGAAACACGGTAATATCATGTAGAGGCCCCTCTAACCCAAAGAAGTACAGCTATTCAATGTAGCATTTATTCTTCAAGTGGATAGAAGATGTCTGGAGGGGTCGTTAAGGCATGTGGTCTGGATAGTCACCCACAGCTCCGTGGCATTTCTAGGTGCAGTATCTCAGGTGTGAATGGTCTTCACCATCACATCACATAAATGCTCAATTGGGCTCTTGATGGGAGAATGTGCAAGTCACACCATTTGTAGGAACTCTCCAGAATGCTCCTCAAACCATTTCTGAACAACTTGGGCCCGATGGCACAGAGCATTATCCTGTTGGAATATCCTATCATTGTGGGGGTAATGAAGTCAACGAAGTGATGTGAATGGTCAGCAAGCAGTGAAATGTAGTGGGCACCAGTCAATGATGTGTTTAGGTGGACCAATGGATCCAACCCATGCCATGAGAACACCCCACACATCAACCACCACCAATCTGCACAGTGCCTTGTTGACAGCTGTCATTCATAGCTTCATGGGGTCTTCACCACACATGAACCCCTCCATCAGCCCAAAACAATTGGTATTGTGAATCATCCGACCATGGCACATGCTGCCTGTCTTATAGGGTCCAGTTAGCAACCTCATGAGCCCAGGTGTGGCACTGTGTCCAGTTTTGTGGTATTAACAAAGGAACTATGGTTAGTTTTCTCCTCCCATATCCCATGGAAACTAAGAAATGCTTTATTGGCCTGTGAGATATATGTGTAGGGTCTGCTGTATTGAATATGAATGTGATATCTCTTCGCATGGACAATTCAAGCCAGACACCACTGGCTGCAATCAATAAGTACTTATGGATGGCCACTGTATTCTCAGTACACACGAGATATTGTGGATGAAAGAAAGCTAAATGCCAGCACATCTTCATAAATGGAATCTCCCATCCATCCGGTGCTCATTATCACGCATCGTTCAAACTCCAATAATTCACATTGCCTTGCCATGAGCACGCTGGACAGTGTTCAACTTCGCTCACAAGAATGTTCCCAAACCGTCACCTAAGGTAATGCCCCCTCATAATCAATTAGAGCACTGGCATAGCTATAGGGGATGCAGGGGATGTAGTTGCACTGGGGCCCAGAAGCCTTAGGGGGCCTATAATGCCTCTCTTCCCCATATAGGGAGCCCAGTACTATGAATAAGGCATTGTAGTTGGGGGCTTTGTTACAGGTTTTGCATGGGGGCCCAGGAGCTTCAAGTTACGCCTCTGTGTTAAGGGGTTAAGAGAAGTTGGGAGGCCCCAAGATAAACTTTTGCACCCAGGCCCATGAGCCTTTAGCTATGTCCCTGGAATGGAGCATACTGAGGAGGAGCTGATGATCTACAGAGTCAGATGCTGCAGAGAGATCCAGAAGAATCCCTACAGAGTGGTCACCATTAGATTAAGATGTTAGGAGATCATCTAGATTTAGATGGTAGTAAGGGCGGTGTCATGGCTTATTAGTTGCGACGGTGTTGTAGTATGTTAACCATGATGCAGAAGCAGACTAGTTGTTCTGCTCCTATACAGGTTGCTGGTTGACACATTTTTGTGGGGGTTGCCTGCTTCTATCTGTAACCATATAGTTGCATGTTGGTATTTCCATCAGAGTCCACCACATCTGAGAGAGGTTTTTTTAGTTGTGGTTTCTTTGGTTTCTTCTCTGGTCTACCTATCAGCAGGTAGGGAGTAGAGATGAGCGAGTATACTTGCTAAGGCACATTACTCGAGCGAGTAGTGCCTTATCCGAGTATCTCCCTGCTCGTCTCTAAAGATTCGGGGGCCGGCGGGGAGCGGTGGGGGAGAGCGGGGAGGAATGGAGGGAAGACCTCTCTCTCCCTCTCCCCCCCCCGCCACTACCCCCCCTGCTCCCCACCGCAACTCACCTGTCACCGGCGCCGGCCTCCAAATCTTTAGAGACAAGCGGGGAGATACTCGGCTAAGGCACTACTCGCTCGAGTAATATGCCTTAGCGAGTATACTCGCTCATCACTAGTAGGGAGGCCTTATATTCCTACTCCTCCCTTAGCTAATTGCTGTTTATTGCAGTTCAGTTGGTCGTGGTGGTTGGAGCTGTCCAAGTCCTCCTGGAGTTAGATGTGCATCTTTAAGTTAAGGTGTGGTTTATTTCCCTCACTCTTGGTTATTCGTACTGTGGTTCGGTCTTCTCCCTTGTCTCCTGTTAGGGTCAGGTAGCAGGACGAGAGATGTTCAGCAGGTTCGCACTTATCAGAGCGGTCAATCTGCTTTTAGATAGGAACCTTTCTCAGTTGGGAGCAGGATCAGTTTTCCTTCTTATTTTCTGTTTTCCTTTATTGAATAGGGTTTTTACTGCAGCACTGCATTTCCCATTTGTCCAGTGTTGACACAGTCTTGCGCCTGTCCTGGGCGAGGTGTGCATTGCGCCCAGGATGAATGTGACACTCAGTTTCTGTAGAACATACAGTACAAAAACCAGATTGTAAGGGGTTGAAAAGAGAATTTGTACAGAGATAGTCGATTAGGTGACTGTAGAACAAGCGGTCCAGGTGTTTGAAGATGAAAGGTTGATTCCATTTCTTTCATTTGCCTCTTCTACTGTCTGCAGAAGAGAGGGCAGAGGTAGTGGAGTAACAAATGCCTGCAGAATCAGACTATACAGGATTTGTTTGTTGTCTGCATCGGAGCTATATACTCAAAACAGTAGGAAATTTTCCACCCCCCGTGCCTTCTGCTGCCATGCCACTGTGCCATTTCAGAGGATATTTTTAAAGTTGACTCCCTTTAATCCAACTACAAAGTGTAAAATGATATCTTAAAAGGTAACCAGCCAAGGGAAATTCACTATCAGTCGAGAGGGGTGCAGGGAATGGTGCGGCAAAGTATCAAGGCTTCAATGGTATTACTTTGAAATGTCAGAGTGAAACAGAAACTTTGACAAAAAGTTATAGTACAATACCCGCAGCAGCAGATGACATTTTAGGCGTATAGGGGAGGGAATAAAGTTGATTCTCAGAGTGAGTTGAAGGCTGACTTTACTTCAGTTCTCTGCAATATCTCAAAAGGATAACACTCACCAGAATCAAGCAGATAGAACCAGGACGATGAAGAAACTTTTTGTGCTTCCTCTTTATGTTAAAAAATGTTCTTCTATTTTGCATATGACTTATATATGTTACAATCTTCAGAATGACATTTCAGTCCATAATCCAGATACCCTGGCAGGCATTTTTTAAGTTGGCCGAAATGTTCAGAGCTGGAAAGACAGGTCAGAGGCAAGGAAATTGGAACAATAGCTAGAAGTTTACTAAAGATTCAGCAGCAAGTTAGAGTCAATTTTAATCACAGCCCCAGCAGGTAATCACAGTTCGTGCAAGACTCGGAGTGTCTCCAATGCATCTGCCCAAGAACATGGAGTTTCTGACAACATACCACCAGCTTATTTAGGGTATATGCCTCCAGTAGAAGTAATTTAGGTGGTCCCAGATCTTCTCTTATGGCTTCCACTAGCCAGTATCTATCTACAATACTGCTTATACCTTATCCAAACCTTAGGGTTCACTTCTGGGTTCAGTTCAAGTCTGCTTGCCTACTGCTGGTCCCCACACATGAGCTGATGCTCTTTTCCTGGCTCACACCAACTTAGGGTGCTGTATGCTGAATGTGAGGAGCAGGGGAAGATAGACCAAGCCATTCTCTACACAACTCACTATATACAAACAGGAAGTGCATGCTCCTTATATCTCCTTCCCTTTTAGAATATTTAGAATATTCTAGCTCCAACCCCTCTCTCTAGCTCCACTGATAGCTGTTGTAACCAGAATCATGGCTGAGGTAACCAGAAGAGTTGGTTGACTACAGAGGATTCCCCAGGGCAGGCAGAGATAAACACATAACCAAATACAGCAATATACGAGGGGCTGCTGATAAGTCTTTGGCTTTGTGTTCTTCTTTTGTTTCTATGCTAACGAATGTTACATCACATGAAAGCCTTATGTGTCTAATATATGTTTTCAAAATTTTGTGTTTGTAGCTTATGGCAACAGTGATCTAGGCACGCGGGAAAACAAAATGGCGGAGTCTAAGGCAATATTCACTGCAAATGAGAGCAGAGGAGTGATAAAATTCTTGTTTCTGCAAGGAAAGTCCACGAAGGATATTCATGTTGATATGTCGCAGACATTGGGGGATCAATGTCCTTCATATTCTACAGGTAAGAACTGGGTTGCCAAATTTAAAACGGGCCACTTCAGCACCAATGGTGAGGAACGTTCTGGACGACCGAGAGAGGTTGTTGTTCCAGAGATCGTTGATGCTGTGCACAACCTCATACCGGAGAATCTGCGGATTTCAGCTAAAGGAATAGCAGACATCATGGGGATTTCTCGTGGACATGTTTGTGTCATTATCCATGAACATTTGTACATGAAGAAGCGATCTGCAAAGTGGGTCCCCAAAGGTTTGACAACAGATCAGAAAAGCATGCGAGTGAAAACTTCCTGGTCCATTTGTCAGCGTTTCTGGACTGATAAGAACTTCCTGGATCGACTGGTCACTATGGATGAGACCTGGATTTATTTGTATGACCCTGAAACCAACGAACAGTCAAAAGGGTGGAGGCACAGTGGTTCTCCTCGCTCAAAGAAGTTCAGGGTGCAAAAATCAGCCACTAAGGTGATGGCGTCTGTGTTCTGGGATAAGGAGGGCGTGCTGCTAGTGGACGGCCTTCAAAATGGTTCCACCATCAATGCAAGGTATTACATTGAACTTTTGGACCAATTGAAGGCAGCTCTGAAGGACAAAAGGCGCGGCAAGCTGTCCAAAGGAATCTTGTTCCTCCAAGACAATGCACACTGCACAAACGACCACGGCAAAACTGGTGGAGCTAGGCTTCCAGCTGGTTGACCACCCACCTTATTCACCAGATCTAGCTCCCTCCGACTATCATCTGTTTCCAAACCTGAAGAAACACCTCAAGGGAACCAAATTTCACACCATTTCTGATGCCATGGGTGCTACGGATGACTTGTTTTGACGCACAACCGAAATCCTTCTTTTTGCAAGGCTTACAGAACTTGGAATACCGATGTAAGAAGTGTGTTGGCATCAGTGGAGAGTATGTGGAATAAATGTAAAGTTTTATCTTCCTATCTCGTTTCTTTCTGGGTAAAACCAAAGACTTATCAGCACACCCTCGTATATATGTGGCCCAGTTTCTCTTGAATGTTAGCATTACCAAGTAATGCCAGTACTGAGCACAACAATGGGGAAGGTGGGGGAAGGGCCTCAAATAGAAGACCCCTTCATATGTCCTTGCAGCGTCCCGTAGGGTTACCCCAGACACAAGGCACACGTTGAGGAGCTGGGAGGGTAGAGTGCTCACTTGTCACGGTGGCTCTTACCAGGCTCCCTCCCAGGGGGACACATGGGCAGAAAAGTGCTGGGCTTCTTCTGGACACCCCTAGGACAGGGATGCCTAATAAACTGGAGGACAGGGATAGCAGATGTCATGGGTGACGCCATCGTTCCATTACCCACTGGTATAACCCTCGGCGGTAAATAATGGAGCCACAGACAAAAGTAATGTACCTCAAGTCTCTGCAAACAGTCAGGGCCTGGCAAAACTTTACTTAACATTTGTTCCAAAAGATGGTATAGTTTACACATATTGGCAGTGCAGGTAAAGAAGCAGACTTGAGAGTATCTCCACACGGTGATCCCAGATTTCAGGATGGCCGGAAGTGAAAACAAATGGGTGTACCTCTGCGCGGTGATCCCAGACTTCAGAACAGCGGCATTAAAAAAATAATCACGTAGTACCTCTGCACTAGACCTGGCTGTATACACCTTCTCTTGCTCCTGCTCTCTCTTAAGGGACTCACTCTGCCATGGTTGCTGTTACACAGGTTGTTGGGAACCCCTCTTCTTCCTCCATTCTTCACCACATGTGAGTTGAAGGTACCCCCATGTGGATAGCACTCTCTTTCGGGAACCCAGAAGAACAGAAGAATGGACTAAGAATGGACCCTTTCTCAGTCTCACACACTCCCATTTATATGCTCACTCATACCACGTGACAAGACAAGTTGATACATTGCAAGCATCTCCCAGCCTCATGCAAACACTTAACCCCTCACTTGCTGCAGCTGTGCAATACACATAACAGAATGACAAGACACGTTTACACAGAGTATCCACATAAGACATTACATGTATGACATTTATGGAGGGGGCCAGGAATAGATGTACTGGGCTACTACATCCTTATAGATATGGCAGGGAACAGAACCACAGTCAGGCTTTATTTCATCTGAGGCAAAGATCCAGTGTCGCACCCACCATATAAACACCTAGAATTTGAGCTTATTACAGTTTGCCCCTTCCACAAGATACAATGTAAGTTAACTTTTGGGGAAAATAAATACATTTTTAATCATAGGTCAAAATAGGGGCCTGGATTAATTAATTTAGGGGACTGACCCCCTGGTGCAAGAACCGAGTCATGACTGACTCCTCGGGTAATGTCACGTCGTGACATTTTCTAGGCAGACTATTTTGGTGGGGTGGTTTATCATTGCCTTCCCCAGAATTAATATTAGGATCTCATTTGAAGTTTGAATTAATTTAGAGCTCTGTTTTGCGGCATGATTTTATTTAAAATTCTGATCTGAATTTATTTGCATTGCTATAAAGGCTGGGAGTGGTTGCAAAATGGAGTTGCCAAATATGCCTCAGCAGTAAATTACGCAGTTGTCAAGAGAAGTTGTCACATTGGTCTGGACCAAATGGAGAAGAAAAGGAAAAAAACATTCAGAGATGTCACCTGTGAGTATTTGGAATTATAGAGCATCTGTCCCTTCTCTTGACATGCCTGCCATAGTAGATTTCTGCTTTGCATGCTCTACCCTGCCACCTCACCTGTTCAGGTAGACGGTCTTGTATAAGCACTAATCCAACATAAATCTCAGTAAGATGTCAGTCAGTATGGCATTAAAGGGATTGTCCAGAGAAATAAACTTACCTGAATCCTGTCCAAATCTGTTGGTACCTGCACTTCCAGCTTGGTTCTGACACCAGACCACATGACATAGAGCTTCCTACTCCTCCTCATATCAGCGACCGGCTGACTTTCAATAATTAAGCCAGACCCTTCTCTATCAGGGTTGATGCAGAGACTGAGCAGGTGGATGACTTAGTTATTGAAATGAGCCAGAACCAAGCCCCCTTCTCCCAGCCCCCGCAATAACTGCCCCCCGTGCCACCAGGGAAAAAAAGGAAGCACTACACTGCACCACGTGACCTGGTGTCAAAACCAGGCCGAAAAAGGGAAGTGCTGGTACCACTGGACCTGAAGTAGATTCAGGTAAGTTTATTTCCACAGATCCCCTCTGAAACAGTTCTTGTGGCACACAGTTTTCTATTTTTTATGAATTGCAGGTGTAACCCAGACAGGGCTGTCCACTTTTTTAGGAGGCTGAATACTTTTGCAAGCATTAATTGCGGACACAAACGGTATGCACAGATTTATTTTCTAGTAAGTCATTTTACATTTTCTCTCCTTTTGACAACGGAGATGTTTTTGCATAATTAGCATTTTTTAATACAATTATCAGACCGGAATCCAGTTTGTCATTAAATGCACTAATTTGTGATGACTGCACCCGCTTGCCTGCATTGTAATAAGTCATTTCCCAGAGGCAGTAGGTCCCCTTCAGTGCGGCTTATGTACTCATTGTGTATAAATCCTTCTGTCTTCACCTTTCAACTGTGGAGACGGGTCGTGTTTATGCGACAAACATTTAATTTCAGGGGCAGGCAGGTTGATAATACTGACGGGCCTGGTGATAATGACAATAATTAAGCACCTTCATACCATAAAGCATTCCAGCTTGTACTAAAAAGATCCTTATAAGACAAACCTTAACCCCTTAGTGTCTGCCAATACGCCTTTTACAGCAGTCACTAATAGGCTTTAACCCTTTGCAATCCAATTTTGGATTCAGGGGTTCCTAGGGGGCTTTCTCTTTCTGCCATTATACAATGGCGCTATCTGCTGGCTAGAGCAAGTACTGCTGTATGGGACATGCTGGAGAGGCCCCCGACAACAGAGCGGCCAGTAATCTACAGTAAGAATACCCTATCGGGCGTCTTCCGACATCGGAGCTGTACAGCCTTCAATCAGAATGTCTTTAGACGTCAGACAGTGGATTGGAAAGGGTTAAACCCACACATATATCTTTTTAAGGCAATGGCTTGCCTAAGTACTGACAGCCAGACTTCTGCTCTAGCCACCAGGAAAGGAGAAACCAAAGATCTTGGCAGTTTAACCCCTTACATGCCATAATCTATAGCAACTGCAGCATGATAACAAATGGCAAGGGGAGGGAGCTCATTTTATCACCCAATCGGCACCCTGCAATGTAAATGCAAAGTACCATTGGGTTCCCAAGGCAGCTGGAGGCCTGACAAAGGCTTCCGTGTTTGCCTTGTAACTGACCCTGATAGACCCTGCCTTTGGTAGACTCTAATAGGCTGATATCATAGGCATTGTAGAATGCAGTACATAAGTAATGCGGTGTACTATCCGAGTAATCAAAACATCCCACTTCAAGTCCTCTTCAGAGACTGAAATACACTGTCCAAAAAAAAATTATTATTTTTTTTAATACATCATTTCGCCCATCGTGCACTTTTTAATGTGCATAGAAATTGGATGCAAAATGGATAAAAATCATGCAGAAAAATCCAAGAAATGCAAAAAAAAAAAAATTGCGTGAAAATAGCACACAGAAAAAAAAAGCCTGTGTGAATATACCTTAATATGTGGATTTTTAACGCATTTTGGTATGGATATTAATTCAGATTTCATATGCTCAATCTACGGCATAAATTGACGCGCTGCAGATTTAAAATCTGCACGGTATGTCAATTATGCTGCAGTTTCTATGTGGATTTTTTTCTCATCCAGGTGCATAAGATGGGTGTGTTCACATGGCCAAATCCAGCGCAAAAGTTTCAAAAAAAGCATCAAAATTCTCGTCGTTCTGGCACAGTTATTTGCTCAAGTCTACATACGGAATTCGCCCTATCAGTGGGCAAAATCTGCCTGTGGAATTCCGATGCAAAAAATCGTGTTTCCACATCAAGAAATCCACAGTGTCCGCTTTATGTGGTCTATTCCTTGAGGAGATCTTTGAGAAGTCGGGAGTGGGAAGCTGCTGTCAGTAATATGCTATTAGAATCACTCATTTTCATGCATCTTGTAAATTACCTCCTGGATCAATATGACTATACGATTATTACTTCCCTCCATTCTCTGTGTACAAACGCACAGCAGATGAGGTGAGGGCCGCCGCGGTGGAAGAAAAGTGAAGGACCTCGCATGGGAATAAAGCCGCCAGTCACAAGGCAGGCTATTAGAGTAATGCAATTATTACAGGGTTTTCAGATCTATTGATTACTTCAAAGGCAAATCTCCCGACGGCCCAAGACTTGGAGTCGCAGACAAAGAAAGCAGAAGGGGCTAACACAAAGGATGAGGATTCTTCAAAGTCCATTCTCACCTCTCGTTCTCCGTAATGCAACGCTTGCACAATGGAGTCATTATTCATGCAGTCATTACATGATGCGCTAATTTGAAAGGAGCAAAAATACGAAAACGTTTCCCTAAAATCTGTCACACTCCACATATATAATACTATTGAAGGGAGCGGCCACCATCAGGTAACGGCTCCCAATGAGGAGGGTTTCCCCAGGTGGAATGAGGACAATCTAGAACACACGAGTTAAAGTTAAGGACTGCGGGCCGAATCCAGCCGAATAAAGGGTACATTTTATATAGCACCTCTACATGCTGCCAGGATTTTCTTCTACATTACGTGGACTTCTGTGGAAGTGCGGTTTGGACTCTTATCTGGCTGTTGCATTTGGTGGCCCTACCCAGATTGGGTTTTTATGGTGCTGCTGATACACTTTGTCATTTTGTACTGGGGTAACTATGGGGCAATACTGTCACTGATAGGGAGGGGAGAAATTATCGCTCTAATCATTGCATCCAGTTTGTCATGGCAAAGTCCAATCACTCTAGCGAGATTGTGAGTGTGGAGTCGCCAGACTACAGGTGGATTTGTAACCAGCTTTCACGGGGGCCTGCCACATGCACCCCAGCACTCCATAATGCCGCTCACACACATGCTGCCCCCATCAAGTTTTAAAGGTAAGCTGGAACCTAGACTTATGAATTATGCACAAAAACTTCGGAGTTATGGCTCGTTTTAAAACGGACAAGGCTTAACTAATAAATTGCAGATCTATTCCAAAAAAGACTAGCAGTGTATATATATATATATATATATATATATATATATATATTATATATATACATACAAAGGATATACAAAAAGGTTGTTACACTGGAGTATAACAGCATAACAAGACAGTATTTTTAAAACAAAACACTGATTATGCAGAGCCACTGTAGCAATGGGAAAGTCCTTACGTTGGGCGTATCTCCAAAGATCTGACACTGGGGCTTTCTGAGACCCTTAGTTTTAAAGTTTTCCCAGAACACACTTTCCCCCGGAGGTCATTCAGAAAAGGGTGGGGTAAATGCTTATGGGCCTGTGGAAAAACCACAATTCTGCATTTCGGCCATATCTTCACAGGAAATCCTCCAATCAGGAATATATGCCTGTCATATTTCCGGTCATGATTTTATCCATTCAGTGATATCAAGCATGACACGTAAATTATAACCATATACGTAGATACGCCATTTGGGGGTGTTCTGCGCGTTTTGTTCAGCTGCCCCGCCCAATTATGAAAATATAATTCATAGCGGGCTAGGACCTACACACGACCAATAACCCTTGTTAAAAGATTTTTCCCTAATTTGAATTTCGGCTCTGGGGTGTTCGCGAGAAGCCAGCTCCTAATCTGGTTTACTCATGCTAATTCTACACCAACAGATACAGGTGGGAGGAGAAAGAAAGTTAATTACTCACATCACAACTCTTGTACAGGGAAAGGTGAGACAATGGCCTTTCTTAATGCGAATATCAACAGTCAGGAATGAGTAAATGGGTGAAGGGTCAACTGAAAGCTACACATGCAATCTAACTACACACAAAATGGATGACAATATAGCCAGGCCTGAATGGACTGATAAAAAATGAAAGCTAAGATAGGCCTAAGGCCTGACACACGCAAAATGGCTGACAGCCTACTTTTTTCTATATCACAACTACTACTGCTGGGATCACTATGGGAGTCACTATTACTACTGGGTCACTATTATTTCTAGGGACACTATGGGGGTCACTATTACTACTGCGTCACTATTATTTCTAGGGACACTATGGGGGTCACTATCACTACTGGGTCACTATTATTTCTAGGGACACTATCGGGGTCACTATTACTACTGGGTCACTATTATTTCAAAGGACACTATGGGGGTCACTATTACTACTGGATTAACTATGGGTGTTACTATTATTACTGGAGTCACTACAATGGCCATTTTTACTACTGTAGCCACTATATGGGCACTACTACTACTGGAATCACTATGGGGGACACTATTACTACTGAGGTCACTATTATTTCTGGGGTCAATATTACTACTGTGGCCACTATGGGGGTCATTATTATAGCCGCGGCCACTATGGTGGGGTCACTATTACTAAACAGTCTCACAATTACAATCAGCCCTTTGAAGGCAACCATAATGCTAATGTGGCACTCAGGTAAGAAGAATTTGACGCCACTCCTCTAGAATAATGGGTAGGGGCCCTGCTGGATGTAAGATGGCAATAACTCTCCTGACTTAATTTTTATTGGGCCATATGGGATATCCAGCCACACCCCTGGAGCAATGGTGCATATGTTGACAGGTTTTTGGATGCAGAAATGCTGCGTAATTTACCTTGAAAACTTCTGCAGCATTTCCACCACATGTAAACATACCCTAAGTCAACTTGAGGTATGCTGCCATGTGCAGGGTGGCCTCAGTAGTAATAGTGTCCCCTATATCGACCCCAGTACTAATAGTGACCTCCACAGTGACCTCAGTAATAGTGTCTCCTATACTAGTGTCCCCATAATGACCTCATAGTGTCCCCTATATTAGCCTCAGTAGCAATAGTGACCCCTACAGTGGACTCAGTAGTAATCGTGTCCCCCACAGTGGCCTCAGTAGTAAGTGTCCCCTATATTAGCTCCAGTAGCAAGTGTCCCCCACAGTGGCCTCAGTAGAAATAGTATCCCCTATATTGGCCCAGTAGCAGGGGCATAACTATACGGGATGCAGAGGATGCGATTGCACCTGGGCGCATGAGCCTTAGGGGGCCCATAAGGCTTCTCTTTTCCAAATAGGGAGCTTAGTACTATGACTAAAGCATTATAGTTGGGGGCCCCGTTACAGATTTTGCATTGGGGCCCAGAAGCTTCAAGTTACACCTCTGCCCATTAGTAACAGTTGCCCCCCAAATTGGCCTCAGTAGTAATAGTGTCCCCTATAGTGGCCCCAGTAGTAATAGTTGGCCCCCACAGTGGCCTCATTAGTAATAGTGTCCCCTATATCAGCCATAGTATTAATAGTGACTCCCACAGTTTCCCCCCTGAGAATGATATACTTACCCACTCCTTGTCTTCAAAGTGCTGCTGCTCCTTTGCTTGATGCTGCTGCGGGCAGAAGTGTGTGCGTCCAAATGCTTCCTCCATTCTCCTCTCCTCCTTGGTTCCGCAGGAGGAGAGATCAGGGGAGGAGGATCCCGGGTACACACATGGACATCAGTATGTGCATCCCGCAGCATCGTAAATAAGTAGATTGTAAGCCGTGGCACCACGGTTGGTAATGACCTTCATGGTGACCAAAAGTCCCGAAAATGGGACAAAAGGCTGTCCCGCTTAGAGACCCTGGGGAAAGTGGGACACAGGGTCCCAAAGCAGAACTGTCCCACCTTAATCGGGGTGTCTGGGCACCTTATGTAAACTGAAGTCCTTTTTTGTACGGTCACTCGTCATGCAAGTAGTGCGGTTTCGCCTCCCAACTTCGGTAGCTAGGAAAAAAACAAGTCAACAGGCCCCATGGGATCCGGCGATAAATAGTTAATATGGTTGGCGTTTCCTTCTCTTAAGATGGTGCTTGTGTAACTCACCTATGGTGAGAGGACATTTCAGGGTCAGCTGAGGAGCACTTTCCACATCATTTTCCTGGCGAATCAGGTGGCTTGGTGTGAGCGCTGGATTGGCTGTCCAGCGGCTGATGGGAAGATCTGGAACCTATAAGAAAAGGAGAAGTGGGACCCCAGCATCCAGATACTGATTGAAGACCAGACGTCTTACACTGCGATGGAGAACCTCCTCCAGTAGCTGATCATCTGCACTGATGAAGCTGGTGGTTAAGAATGGCTGAAACGGTGCTTAGCAGCACCCCACTTCCTCTGCAGGAAAGCATCAGAACTGAAACTAGAAAGCGCGAGGATGTCGCAGAGGTTGGTGACCTGGAACCAGAAGTAGATGATATCTGCAGCGACCGTGCTGAAAAGAGATCCAGGAGATAACAGAGGCGCTTCTTACCACAATGCTGTCCGCAGGAAGCCAAGCTGACCACAGCAGGCTGCCGCTCCTGTCACATCACATGGACTATGGCCTGCTAGGAAATGCAGGGAGTGGGGCTAGGGTAACAACCAGTACATCTACTGTTTCTAGGCGGTCAAATGGAGGTTCAGGTCCAGCCTGGGAACCTGTTTCTGTTAGACTCAGTTTAGAGAGGAGTGCAGGTGTTGGGCAGGTGTGTAGGAAGGAGGCGCTGATGTGTGACTTGGTCCCGTAAGAGTTAAAAAAAAAACATGGAGAGGTGAATTTGTGGAACTGCTGTCCTTATTACCGTCAGCAGGAGTTTGCCACAAAGTCCAATAAAAATGTAGATGACGAGCAGTTTATCTGAGTATTAAATGGCGTGTCAAGGGTGATGGCCTCTGGTTGAGCTTAATGCTCTCTGGAAGGCCAACGTATAATTTTAAATGCAGTCTTCTGCCACTACTTTGCTTGGCTTTTGTAAAGGTGTCTGCTTCACCTTTAACGAAGACCAATGCAAGTGGATACAGAATTGTAGATACCACCATAAATAGTCCCTTTGTGGTGAGACGCATCCCAGCTTAACGTCCATTCCTCTGGTAAAGAATTCTTACCCAAAAGCCTTGAGACCAGTAAGACTTTCAAGAATGCTTCCCCGGCTAGAAGTCTTGCCGGCCATCTGAAGGCCAATTAATTTGGGTTTTCAGTACGGGTTTTCTGTTCCTTAGTTCAAGTTATTCATGGATTAAAACTTTAAAGTCTGTTGATTCGCATCATGACTTTGTGAGAACTGAAATTACAAAAGAGGTGGCAGAGGGCCCATTTGCCAATTTTAGACCATTTCCACTAAGGGTTGTCCCCAAAAAGTATCTGGATAGTTTTCATATTATTCATCATTTAGCCTAAGTAAGGTGTAAGCAGGTAATTGTTCTTTCCACCAAGAGCCAACAACTTTGCAGGGAGGTGTGCATATGTTACAATGGTCCCTTTTTTGGAGGGACAGTCCCTATTTGTGACCCAAGTCCCTCTTTGGTCTGTAAAATTCCTTCTTTTTGACCTTGGGAACAGATTTGCATCAATAACTTATTATATTGCATCATATAAACTATCTGTATGGTTCCTAACTGTATCGGAGACTCCAGTTTGCATATTTTTCCATCTCATGGTACAACATGGATCATAAAATTTGTATATTCCAGCAATTTTGTGCTCATATTTAAAATAAAAGCATTTAAGTGTATAGATATGGATGGAGAAATGGATCTGTCACACAATGTACCATAAGTATTGCTCTTTGACTGTCCAAAAAATTGGGAAGCAGGTGCTTATTCAACATGTGCCTCTTACCGAATGCTGATTGGCTCCAGCCTTTTTTGAACATTTTGCCCTCCCACTAAATGCTCATTGGCTCCCAAAGACACGCAAATACTGGTCTTTGAAAGAACACTCACTATTACAGTCTCCAGTCGGTTTTGGTCTTAAATGATATATTAAAGATTACTGTTGTGGGCTCTCGCTGGTTTGACCTTCAACAGAAAGCTTGATGCTGCAGCCTCTTGCAGCAATGAGCGTTAATTTGAAGGGCACTTGCATATACTTATGCGTGTCCATTGAATTTGGTAACCAAAAAGCATATGTTAGGGGAGGGGTCAATGTGCCCGCCCAAGAACGTCACACCACCTGACTAGTTGATGAACAATATTTCAACTACTACAGCAATTCCCAGCTGGTGTGCCACGAAAACTTGCCAAGGATGCTGTGACACTCCAGTGTATCTGTATCTTGCAGACATATTGCATGCTAGGCACATCTTCTAGATGTACTGCCCCTGACACTACCTGCCAGAGACCAGTGGTTCATATCAAGCAAACCCACTAAAATTTCTTCGTCCTCTTCCTTTTTTTCTTCCCTCCTGTTTCCGAACAATTCCGAACAGCAGCGCATTTTTTCTGCAAATTCAGATCATGCAAATGGGTGATTTTTACACGACTGAAGCTCGGGACTCGACCGAGGAAAATCGTCTATTCACGTGTTTTTTGTACAGTTATCTGCGATTTTTATAAACACGCAGAATTTTTGTGCGATTAAGTCCCCCCTGTGAACAAACCTTGATGGTACAATTTCGGTTCAGTTCAAACTAATTTGGATCGGACAGAAGTTTTGGCCAAAATTCAGCACACTGGCCAGACCGAAGTTTTCAAAAGTTTACTGATCACTACTAATATTGGAAAACAACCAAGCAGCCAGGTAAGCCATGAGCAGAAAGAGGTAAAACATGCAGTAATGGGTAAAAAAAAGGAGAAAAAAAGGCCATCAGCGCTAGCACTTGTCCCATCTTCAAAGCAGAAACATTTTTTGAATATACTTCAGAAAAGTTTTTTTGAAGGTAAATAAAGCACACCCCATTCAGAAATATTACCAAACCTTTAATGCGGCATACGTTACATCAATGAGCTGTTACCCAACTAGAACGCACTACAGATTATTCATCCATCAGTGGATTACTCAAGATTGCGGCAAGACAAGAAGGTGCTTGTGAAAGTATTTGGCCGGTGGTTTTTTTTGTTTTTTAATGTTGGCTTAATATTTTTACACAGTTTAAACTTACACAAAGGCACAAAAAAAAACAGGCAATTTCGGTTCCGTTACATATCCTGAAAGACACATTTAGTAACTGTACTAAGACCACTCATGGTAACTTTGCCGAACTTGCGTTGACGTAACTCATCAAGCTTGGCTTTAAGTTTCAAAAAGGACCATCAGAACATGGCGAGATCTGTAAACATTCACATTACAACAAGGGATACTCAATATTGCAGGTCATGTTATTTGATCAAGTTGGCTACAGGCGCAATTTGTAAAAAAAAGTAACGATGCTTGTGATTAACATGCATGTTCATCTCGGCAGAACATGTGTATGCAAATCAATGGATGGAGGAGGCGGCTGCAAACTACTCGCTTTCAAAAAGGGACACCAGAAATTTTCTGTTCGTCCTAAAGGAAATTATTTTCTCAAAAGGTTTGTGTTTAGATCAGATTTTTGGGGTAAATCTGGATCTTCTTTTCAGGCCGTTTAAGAAATTACCAATTATTAGTCAATGCTTTTTTTCACTTTACCAAGATTCGATCTATTCCATCCAAAATTTAGCAGCCAAATTTTAGCCAACAGTCAACAAAAACACTTAAAAAAAACACTTGAAAGGTGGACACCCATAGTTCCTTAAGTGAAGAGTAAATCAGTTCACAATACAGCAGCCTGCACAGTGTTAGGACCATGGGCACTACGGACCCACATTTACAAAATGGCCAACTGATTAAAATCAAAGTATTTCAAAAAATTTCATGGAAAGCAAAAATATTTATAATTGTCTTACATTCATAGCCATTGTCTCAGAAAGAAAGCACAGTGCGGGTCATGTATCAGTGTTCAAAAGTTACCAGAAGAATGAAATTGCCAATCCAGTGTCCGTATTAAAAGGACAACTCTACTTATCACGATTTTTAGACTAATGACCTCTTACAGGAATCCGAGGATGGCCAGGCTTGAGATGTGTAGACTGGATATGTAGAAGTCTTGTTTTTTTACCGTATTGTTTATTATGTTGCATCATTTCCAATTGCAATTCTTTTGAGTCTTCCCAAGATGGCCAGAGCTCGTTACAAAACTGTGTGCACTGACGGCAGCAGAGGAGAACAACATACGAGTTTGATGGATATGTTTGCTGGCAATGAAGATATGAGTCATAGAAAGAACTAAGAGCTGTTGTGATGTAGAAACCATACTGTAACTGGGAATCCATGGAGCATGAGGCCTTTACAAGGTAATGTCAAGTAGGACATATTTGCATTGTGTGCAAGCCCAATTTTCAGCTTTGACTGCAGTTTTCCTTCAACAATCTAGTGACGCCTATGATTATGGGATCCTTAACGAGTACATTGCATTTGTTCCAAAACAGCCACAAAAACGGAACCATGGTAGTTGTATTAAAGCGACCCTTTGGTTTTGGGTCAAAAGTCTATCTGGAGGGGTGATGGGGTACATTAGCTGTAGTTGGTTTTCTTGGATGTTATTCGGTTCCGCTGGTTTGAGGTCCCATTTTCAGGCAGCTAAGATAGCCACAGGTATCCTTATATTACTAAATGGTCAATAGTGCGTTGGTAGTGTTAGGACTACTAATGCACTATACCTGTACTGTGATTATCCAGGGCTGTCCTGTGATCAGTGGAAGCCAATCACAGTGTGTAATCAAAAAAACAGCAACGGCCATCTTGGCTGCCCAAAAACTGCACCAGGAACTGGCAGAACTAGTATCTGACCTCTGAGTCCAGGCCAGAATAATGTCCCAAAATCTGAGGTTTGCTTTAAAGGAGTCTCTTAGGAGAGGCCATCAGTATTAACCCTTTCCAGAGTCTCTTAGGAGATGCCATCAGTATTAACCCTTTCCAGAGTCTCTTAGGAGATGCCATCAGTATTAACCCTTTCCAATCCAGTGTCTGACGTCTTCCTACATTCTGATTGAAGCTTGTACAGCTCCAATGTCAGAAGACGTCCAACAGGGTATTCTTACAGTCTATTGCCAGCCACTCAGCTGTCAGAGCCCCCCTGGCGCGCACACACACTGGCTTTAGCCAGCAGATGGCACCGTTGTATGACAGCAAAAAAGAGAAAGCCTTTTAGGAAACCCTGAATCCAAAATTGGATTGGAAAGGGTTAAAGCAGTGGGGACTTGACTCCCAACCTCCTATCAGTTGACCGAAAGGGCCACGGCCCTACACCAAATGCCACATCATTGTATACCAGGCACAGTCCTGTATTTTAGTAATTGCGGGACTTGAATGAATGTGACTCAGATGCAGTAAGCTGCAATACCAGGCCCGGCCACTACCAAAAGTTGGGCACTGTGCCTGATAAGCAAAGAAGAGGATGCAGCACTCCAGAGAGCGCTGCAGCCCATTGAGTCAACTTATTGGTGAGTGTCTGCACATACGGTAAGGATGACCTCACACATGGTGGAAAAATCCACCACAAACTTCAGCACCCGCATAAATAACGCTGCAAATCCATTTCAAAATCAGAATTAGAGAGGCGGATTTTCATGTGAAATTTTCTGTGATGGATTTTTCCACTATGTGTGAAAGCCCCGTAAGGGAATGTTCAGGGTAACTGCACCGATTCCACGCCACACCTGCATTCCATTACTTCCAATGGGAATCCAGTGCCATGGATGGCCTGTCCGAAAATAGTCCAGCATTATTGTAAACCCGTAAGACCTATTTAACACAGTGTTATATAAGAGGGTACCCGCCCTACAGATACCACTTCTCTTAGGCTGTTTATACACCGATGCATGCAATAAAGGGGCCAAAAGAATCTGACCTTTATTGCACTCATAAACAGCAATTCCCAGGCTTCTGAATGCATTGCTGTTTCGAAAATGTGCAATTCCCATTACCGCACATGCGTTTTTCAAGTGCGTGAAGAAAAAAAAAAAAAAATGCATGTTGTTCCAATAGCTGAAATGCAAAAAAAAATGCAATGCACTCTCATGCAAACTGCATGGTATATGAGTGCGATTTTTTTTCATGCTCCCATAGGAAAGAAGGGGCGATCCTCGACGCGAATCACTCAAAAATAGGACATGCTGAAATTTTTTCCAATCGGTGTGAGCAAAAAATTGCTCATGTATAATTAACCCATTGAAGAAAATAAGTTCTTTTCACGCACTGGTCTTGTGTGCCTTGCAATCACACAGAAGCTGTGCGTGAATATCGTCCATGTAAATGCAGCTTCGCTGTATGAGCCTATGGAAGTCTCAGTCCCACAAGCTTCTATACCGGTGGCAGCCATCCGGGCTACTCGGTAAAGATGCAAAATTTGCATGGCATATCAAAAAAAATCAAAAAAAAAATCAGTCCATTCGACTCCCCTTAACCATAGGTGCAGCAATGACCCCAGTAGTATTGAGAAAACGAGTAGTGGGTGATGCACAGTTTTGGCAATTGACAAAAAACAAAGACCCCGGAAATGGATCTCTATTCTTGAACAGATACCTGAGATGGTCAATTATTGAATGGAAGCAGCCATATTGCAACTTGGTGAACTAATATATCATGTGACAGGAAGTTTACACAATAGGCGTAAAGATAACTCAATATGCATTGGACATTGGCCCTTCACTAGGGCTCTATTCCGAATAGGTTTGGCGCCAGTTTATTTCATATCCGCAAAAGTCAACTGAAGGAAGACGAAGGAGGTCTGTGCACAGGGGGAGCCCAAGTCCGGCCATTATCTTACTACAGATACGTTCAGGTGCCCAGCAGGGCACAATACAGGGTGTTACAATGCTGTCCAACATATCAATGCACTGAAACCACGCGGGAAACATACCAGGCACCGAGGAAGGAAAGCATGACGGGCACGATACACAATTGCACTTAATTCCAAATCAGGTTCCACCAGGCGTCCACACTAGTTTAAGGTAACACAGTAATGGAATCCCATTGTAAACACAAAACCCATCATTTTTGGGGGGGCTTTTCACTAGCACGGCTATGAGAGAGCAGAGACGCCAAGGCTACGGCACCGGTTATAACTCCTAATTTGACCTTTTCGTCCTAAATAAATATGCACAAGTCTCTAGAGATTAGCAGCAAAGGTTGTGTCCCGTTGAAGCGTTATGTCCCGGAAGGAAGCTGAACGTGATTGGCTCCTCTGGTGTTTGCGCCATTTACAGGTGGACTCTAAGCACGTCACGGGTAGCGATGGTTCGATTGCAACTTCTGCAGACCACAGACAGCGACTTTTGAGTTTCGGCCAGGCAAGGGCGACACATGAGGTGGCCGCAAGACAGCTGGTAAATGGGTTCGGTTTTACAGTAAACTGAAAATGTCCTCATACAGGATATGCAACCCTGAAGCGCGCCGCTCCGCGTGTGCTCTACAATAGAAGATCCGACATTTAGGAACACCATATGAAAGCACGACAAGCTGAAATTGTGACATGACTGTATGAAACTTACGCAATAGGTTACAAAGAATCAGATTTAGCATATTACAGAAAATATAAGGGAGGGGCACAAGTAAGGAGAAATTTAATTGGCTCAGGCTCCTATCCAAAGTGCTATGGGAAATGTACAGCAAGAAGCTACAGAGGTAGTAAGGGTTAGATGGACTCAACGCACTAAGACAATTTTCTGTGCCACAGTTTAATTTGCCCCATCAATTGCTTTACAATAGGCTTTTCTATGTCACCCATTGGACTCCCGTGAGGTCATTGCAGTTTGCCAATGTAATGCTATGGCACCCGGTGACTTGACAGTAGCCTCCAGGTCTGCCATCTATGGTGGCCCCTGAGGCCAACCAGAGGCATGGTCTCATGTAATACATGACAATACTAAAGTATTGAAGTATATTATAAGAACAATCGTTCTTAATTAAATTCAAGTCCCTAAGTGGGATAAAAATGAGTTAAAAAAAAGTTTTTTTTGTTTTTTTTAAAAAAGGTTTAACCCCCCCCCCCCCCCCCCCCCCCCAAAAAAAAACACCCTTACTATGTAAAAAGAAACAATCCTGAATTTGGTATTGCCGCATGTAAAAAAGGTAACATAACTCGCGGACTGAATGCTGTGAAGAAAAATATATGAAAAAAACCCTAGTTAAAATACAGTGGCTAATTTTGCATATTTTGCCTCAGAAAATAGAAAGCGATCAAAAGTCATTTGACTCACCAAGTGATGCTATTAAAAAGTACAGCTAGTGCTGAAAAAAAAAACAAAACCCCAAAAATTCACACAGCACCATTGATGGGAAAAAATGGGTCTCTGAATGCGGCGATAGAAAAAAAAAAAATTTTTTTAAAGCGTAAAAAAGTAGCAAACCAAGGCAAAATGTTAAAAAATGTTCTGCCTCTTGGACTGCAGCAACTCAAAAGCATAAGAGCAGAGCATAAAGAACCCTGTAAAAGCTTGGTGCTGCTGGGATCAGAGGGACTCGCAAAATAATGGCATGTTATTTATCATACATGCTGAACGTCGCAAAGATGAAATGTAAAAAACTACAGCGGAATTTGTTTTTTTCTCCAATCCACCCGAAAAACTAAATTAATAAAAGTTATACAATCTATATGTACCCCAAAATGATGCCTTTAAAAAATACAACTGGAACCTCAAAATAAGGCGCCCTCATACGGCTAGCTTGGTGGGAAGATGTAAAAATTATGGCTTAAGAACTGTGGGGATGAAAAAAAAAAATAGATTGTTTGGTCACTAGGGTCTAAAATTAGAGAGTCACTAAGGGGTTGGGGTAAGGGGACGTGTTGCAGAAAGTCACCACAGTCAAGTTAAAGGGGTTTTCCAGTTAAATACTACTGAGGACTTCTCATCAGGATGGGTCATCAATACTTGATTGGTTGGGGTCAGTGCTTTCAGCGCCAGAATAATACAAATACAGAGGTCGTCACGTAAGCCTCTGCGCCGACCTCTGTGTAGTGGCCGGCGCTTGAAACTGCAGGCACAGCTCTCATTGAAATCAATGGGAGCGTGCCTGCAGTTACAAGCACTGGCCATTTCATGAGAGGTTGGCTCGAAGGTTTCTGCTCCGACCTCTGTGTAGTGGCCGGCGCTTGAAACTGCAGGCACGGCTCCCATTGATTTCAATGAGAGCCGTGCCTGCAGTTACAAGTGTCGGCCATTACGCATAGGTCAGCAGAGACTTCCGCTCTGACCTCTATATTATTGTGGCACTAACGGCATGCCCCCGCACAGCTGAGCGACGGACCCCGGCTGATCAACTATTGATGACCTAACCTGATGATAGATCAATAGTATTTAACTGGAAAAACCCTTTAAACTTTGCTACATGTATACATTTAAGGGTAAACATCATACCAAGAACTGTCAAATATGGAGGGTATACAAGGTGCTAAAGATGCAGGGAAGATACAGTATGTCCTTCTTGCAGATCTAAATATGTGCATCATTGCTCACGGGTCCTACAACTTACCAACCTCCCTCCCACTTAGACCCTGATGAAGCAGAGAGGAGCTTCCAGCACACTGAACTGTATGAGCATAACACTGCAGTGCTTACCACTCTGTCCTCCCATCATGCACTGCTCACAGGATGATGGAGGCTATGGAGAGGGGAGGAAGTAGCAAATGTAGACAAGGTGTCGGAGGAAGTGGAGATATTTTTTATATTGAGGGTCACGACATAGATAGAAAATGAAGAAAGTAGCTAGACCGGGTCCAGTGAACCAATTACAGAATGACATGATCATGTACATTAGTGTTAGCCTGTGCCCGGAATATCCCTTTAATACCTTGACTACAACCATACCTGTGGAAGCGGTGGTCCAGGGCGAGCTCCCGGCGCTCTCCATATGAAAGCCTTGCTGTTGACTTTTCATAAACTTGGCTGTGTATGAGGGCATGGAGCCCAGGGCCGTGGTGAGCGCCTGGTCCAGACTTTGTGTCAGTCTCTGTTCATGGGATATGGACTCTGTGTACAAAAACAAAAATCGACCTCAAGAAGGGTCTCCTAGACTCCTACACTAACTGTCCCCGGTCCCTGCAGCAGCTTCACATCCCACTTGCTCAGTTATCTTCCACATCTTCATAAAGTCACTTTGGTCTACATGAAACGTGAAAGCCAAATTTTTAAATGGAACCTGTCCAGTCCAATAAGCACTGTCAGATCAGCGCTCGGCCATCTTTGTCCAGGATCGAAGGACTGCTTTAATGTCTTACCTCCATGCTAAGATATACTATCATAACAAAAGTAATTGGACACCTGAGAAAGAATCAAAGGTAGTATTTATTTCCATATGTTATTCTTTCATATACTCTCCCTGACATACTTTCTACTAACGTCTGATACACTCCAGCTGGTATTTCCCTCCATTCATCCTGCAAACGGCTGTCGAGTTCTCTCAAAGACGCATCAGCTCATCTACAGTGATGCAAAAAATGTCGTCATTGGACAGTTGAACTATGTAGTGATGAACCACACTACTCCATCTTCACATCAGATGGAGCTACCTGGGTGTAGAGGATCCTGGGGAACTCCTTCTGCCTAAGGCCTCGGTCACACGACCAGTTTTTGGCTATTGAATGACAGCTGAGAGCTGCCTCTGATTGGTCCCTGCGCTCAGCCAAATCAGAGGCAGCACTCACTCACCCATGAATGAGTGAGTGAGAGCTGCCTCTGATTGGTGAGCAGCCCATTCAGCAGGTGGGGATTTTAAATCCCCGCCTACTGAATACTACACAGAGCAGTTCAGGAGAACTGCCGGCCAAACGCGGCTGAACTCCGGCTGCAGGGAAAAGGTGAGTATACATTTTTTTTATTTTTACACATTTTAGGATGGTTTTCAGGGAAGGGCTTATATTTTTAAGCCCTTCCCGAAAATTAATCCCGCGCTCGCCAGCAGCCCATTGCTTTCAATGGAGCCGGCTCCATTGAATTCCATGAGCGAACATCGTTCTCCTCTGCGATAGCGGGCAGTGCGGGGCAGTTTCACTGAAAACGCTGCTAGGTGCAGCTTTTTCAACGAATCGTCGGCCCCGGTCACGCGATTTGCGGATGCGCATCCGTTATACGATCCGCAAATCGCAGGAAAAACCGCCTGTGTGACCGAGGCCTGAGTGTGTTGTGCCGACAGTTACAGCAGGGCTGTATAATGGTCTGGGAATGTTTTACATGCATGGTCTCAGTCCATTGGTCGTAGTGGCAAGTTCCATGAATCTGTAAGTATACTTTGACATTCTAGATGAGAATGTGCTGTTGACATTGTGGCAATACTCTGGGAATGGTCGGCCATACTTCCAACAAGACAATGCGCCTTGTCACAAATCTCACACTGTTTTACATTGGCTTGAGGATATGCCTGCTCCACAACTGGACTGGCTGCACCTGAACCCTATGGAAGATCTTTGGGGCGAACTGGAACGTCAGGTCAGAAAATAAGAACGGAGTCCATCTTGCTTGAGAGATCTCACCAGACGTTTTCAGGCTGAATAGAGGGAAATACCAGCTGAAATGTATCAGATGTTAGTAGAAAGTGTGGCATGGAGAGTACCCAATGTCATTAGGGCCAAAGGAGCCCCACTAAGTATTAGCATATGGATATAAATACTACTTGTGATTCTTGCTCAGCTGTCTAATTACTTTGGTAGGATAGTGTACAACTCTTTGAAGTTTCTACCCTGAATCCTTGGGCTGCACTACTGAGAGATTAGCAGAACATGTCCGTTTCTAATCTCTGTTAAAGTGGCCCTCCGATCCCAGACAAACCAAGATGCTGCACCGCTTCTCTGACTACCTGATGCACACTTTGTATTGGTAGTTAGAGATGAGCGAGCATACTCACTAAGGGCAATTGCTCGAGCGAGCATTGCCCTTAGCGAGTACCTGCCTGCTCGAGAGAGAAGGTCCGCGTGCCGGCGCGGGGGAGCGGTGAGTTGCAGCAGTCAGCAGGGGGGAGCGGGGGGGAGAGAGAGATCTCCCCTCCGTTCCTCTCCACAGCTCCCTGCCCGCCGCCGGCACCCGAACCTTTTCTCTCGAGTGGGCAGGTACTCGCTAAGGGCAATGCTCGCTTGAGCAATTACCCTTAACGAGTATCCTCGCTCATCACTATTGGTAGTTTAAGACACTACAGGCTACTCTGATTGACCATCACAGCTCCCATGATTAGCACTAACCAATCAGAGCAGCCTGCAGTGTCTTAGACTGCCAATCAAGTAGTAGGGTTTGGCCATCTTGGTTGTCCAGCCCCATACAGAGTTTCTTTAAATGCAGTCAACATGAAGACCATAGTTTGATACAAATCACCAAATGTATCAATATGTTTATCTTATCTGACTATGGCAGTTGTGTGTGTGTGTATGCGGAGGAAATGTATTAGCAGGTCATGTCTTAAAGGGGTTATCCGGGGAAAATACTATTGATGACCTATCCTCAGGACAGATCATCAATAGTTGATTGGCCGTGGTCTGACGCTAAACCTGACTGATTAGCTGAGCGAGCGCCCGCTGTCACTGCTGCAAATATACGGGTTCGGAATGCAAGCCGTGGCTCAGACCCGTGTAGGGGACGGAGCTTGTAATTGCAGGCACAACTCTCATTGAAATCAATGGGATACAAGTGCCAGTCGGCACATGGGTTGGAGCGGCAGCTTCTGCTCCGACCCCAGTGTATAAGGCAGGTGCCTGCTCAGCTAATCAGTTAGGGTCCCGAGCGACGGACCCCAGCCAATCAACTATTGATGACCTATGCCAAGGATAGGTCATCAATAGTATTTTCTTGGAAAACCCCTTTAATATGAGCCAGGGGAGCCTTTTCCTGTTGCAAAACCTGGGTGATGATGTCATAAGTGTCATCATTCATGGCGACATTAAAGGGGACTATTGACGTGCACCGCTAGCAGTGTCAAATTCAGTATTTCTCTTAACAGAACTGGTTCCCATAGGATTAGATTGGCTTTATTACCGTCAAATCTCATCGGTAATACCAAGTGATTAATTCACGTCAGTAATGCACAATTATGAAATTGTGAAAGTGATACGAGTTCTGTCCCCGCGGCAGCGTGACAGTCACGGGATTCAGTAAACTTAGGTTAGGGCGCTGAAGTTACTATGTAAAGTTTTCCAAGTTGGCTCCTTTAATCACTCGCATTGGTGGTTCCCGCAATGTGAGAAGTCACGTGGTAAGAGGGGATATAGGGACTTACAGCCCGAGCCCTCAGAGTGTAGTGGAGTGTGGGCAGGAAAGGCACATCTGCTGTCTTAGCATCCAGTGAAGGACACAGCTTCTACGGGACAAGGATCACACTCACTGCAGTTGGAGGAAGGATCAGGCCCTCATCCCCGGCAGCGACAACCTCTCTGGCTCAGCAGGAAGTGGTACCACAGTTGCCAAAGGACTTGTTACTATTGTGTACCAGTAAAGTTTGTGTATAGAGCCTCGCAGAATGCAGTCCTAAGCTCTCACTCTTGACCTGAAGGTTGCGGGTTCAATCCCCGAAAGGTTCAGGTAGCTGGCTCGAGGTTGACTCAGCCTTCCATCCTTCTGAGGTCGGTAAAACGACATCACTCTCAGAGTCGGTCACGACTCGGTGCTTGAACCAGGGGACTTTCCTTTTTATCTTAAAGTTTGTGTGCCAGCATCACAGTGTTGTCTGCTGATCTGTCTCGTGAATATGTTACACCCAGAGTTGCCTACAATTCCAACCTGCGTTTGCTCTGCCACCCTCAGCCCCAGCATATCAAAGCTATGTGATGGCGCCCCTATAACCATCCCACCTGTAGATGAATGACCCACCGATCCTGAGGGGTGGTTTTTATCTATAGAGTGGCATGCATTGCATCCTTCTCCTGACCTGTACCTGCGATAGAAAACAAAAGCTAAGCGTGAACTGAGCCCGGTAGGCAGGATAACCAAATAACAATCGCGCAGATTTGAAGTGGATCCAAGTCATTGGTAGCCACAGTATAAATGCAATTTTTCCTGGCAGAAAACCATAGTATTGTTGGTTTCCCACAGAAACGAATGCCACCGAGTGTTTCTCTGAACCGTAGAATAAGGGGCCCCCAATCACAGGAACTTCCCGTCCCACTTTTGTAGTGCTTGATTTTATACTGTTTGGCTTGTAGGAGACAGAATGATGGGAATACCTGAATTTGAGCAATCCATCTGTGACGTGTGACCGTCGTTTTCCATTTTCATCTTCTTCGTTCCCAACTCTGAGGTAGACGAGAGACCAGTCACTGCGGAAAAGTAAGTGTCTACATTATCGCCATCATTGGCCGAGTCCTCCATCCATTCTACTTTCCTCTTCATGGAGGACAAAGCTATGGCAGAAGGAGTCACTGTGGCACCAACTCGCGCTCTTCCCAAGAGGTTGGAGCCAGGAATATTGTGCTGTAAAAGGAAGTAGTCTATCCTAGCTTTGAGGGACGGATGAGGGAGAGGCTGGGAGTGTGGAGTATAAGGAACACCCGTAAAGGGGTCACTTGGCATCCTGCCCCATGATACTTCACTTTGGTTGCATTTATCAAGTGTGCTTTGGTCAATGACTTTCCCCGATGGAAGGATTATGGGTAAAGTCATGACCTCTAATGTAATTGGGTCCAGAAACTCCTCTGGGACATCTTGGAGGATATTTGTAAGCTCGCTCAGGCTGTGCTGTGTATTTTCTGAGTTGCTATAAGACACGTGGTTACTTTCCATAGGCGACGCGGGACGCTGTTGCCCGAAGCCATGGGGAAGACTTAAGCAAGCAATTTGGTAAATATTATCCACCACTTCCTTAGGGCAAGTCTTTGCAGGCTGTCCCCAAACCTCCACCCTCTTTATATTACAAGGCGTACCTCCAGCTACATGCGTTATACAGATCTTCAGGTGGGTAACGTTACTTAAAGAATGCTGCCCTTTATTCCACAGATCTTGGCAAGACGACCCATGGTAAGACATTACGTTATCGGTTTGATGGAATGGGTGTCTTGGTTTGAAGCCTCTGTTATTAAATGTAGCCTTGCTTTGATTCTTTAGCACAACTTTCCCCACCAAAGCAAAGACTTCTTTGTCCAGTGCCTGGCCGCCCAGCTGGTTCGCCTCGTGGTTATTCCAAGACATTTTGTTGGTGGAGGTAGCTGTATAAATGTCCATTCCTGAAAAGTGCTGGTGCCCCCCGGAGGAGGTGTCTATATTAATCCTACATATATCTATATTAAATGGAAAAGAGAAGGTGATGTGTATAGGAGGCTTAATGAAATATTCACAGCGAAAACCACGATTCCTTTTAGCGAGGTCTTCGGAGACCAGATTCTCTACTTCGTAGCCATCAGCACTAATCTAAAAAGAGAAAAAGATATTTAGGCAACTTAAAGAAAAGAAATATAATCTACTGTAGTGCATAGTGGTCTGTCAAAGTACAACATCCAAATGTGTTCCGGATGAGATGGTTTCTTTGGTTTCAATGGGTTACAGTCAAGGGCTTCTATGTCCCACATATACCATCTATAAGACAGCTTTAGCCATGAATCAGTCCTTTGGCTACCAAACTTTAAAGCCATAACTAGACTAGGGAACGCTAAAATCACAGGCAACATAGCATTCACCACATCAGATAAGTCCCTGAGCTCTACAACAACACACACCAACCCAAGTATCTACACTTTTTTTCACAGCAGGGGCAACACAAATGGGACGGGCCTTTTCTTCGGTAAGTCACCACCCACCATAGCATGGTGACTAACCTGACAAAGAGGCCCGTCCAGCCTTGAAATGTGTAAAAGGGTAGATGCTAACTTCCTGGATAGGTGCGTGTGCTGTTGTAGAGTTACCTGATGATCTGACGGTTGGCTTGGTTAACAGTCAACCGGCAGAGGAGCGGGCCACAACCCCCTTCCTCTTCACCTTTATTCTGGATAGAACTCATCCCAACATCTCCAGACTCTTCACGTGTTACATGTGCTCCGTGAGAACCTGCTCTCATCCGTGAAAACAACGGGGCGCCAATGGCAGACCTGCCAATTCTGATGTTCTCTGGCGAATGCCAACAGAGTTGCACAGTGCTGGATTCTACTATAGGGTGTCGTGCCCTCAGGCTTGTGAGCTTGCTGGAAGTCATTTTATAGGCCTCTGGCAGAGCTCCTCTTGTTCTTCCAGTCCCGATGTTGGGTTGATGCCCTTCTACCGCCCTGTCCACCTTTTCTCATGTAATAGACTTTGTCCTGGTATCTGCTCCATGCTCTTTAGACTTTGCTGGGAGATACAGCAACACTTCTTGCGACAGCACATATGGATGTACTAACCTGGAGGAGCAGGACTACTTGTACGACCCAATTGGGCTGCAGGTACCAGCAGTGACAAGGACACTAGCAAAACAGAACTAGAGAAGAAACAGTCAGGAAGGAGAGAGGAGTAGTCTTCATTGCCTTGTTGGGGGTGTCTTGTGTCACTTTCATTTGCACTAAAGTAGGTCAAGTTATTCCCATTAGTTTCTGCTTCCTCACTGGATAGATTGAAAACCATGAAGTGTGACATACTAGGACCATCAAGTGCTCCCGAAATTTATCTGAGCAGTAGGTATTCATCATTACAAATTCCTGTAGGACAAATATTAACATTTTATAACAATTAAAGGAAACCCCAAAATTACCTTGTTACAAAGGACTCGCGGCTTGAACTGTGGAAGGCAGAGATTTACAACCATCCTGACGGAATATCCTGTTCGGTTTCCACGCAGAAACACCTGGAGACCAAAGGTATATATTAAAATGCTTAAAAACTGAAGTCGGAGGTCTTGGACATTGGCCATGTCCTTGGTCCTATTACGGAGCAGTCCTACATCACATTGGGTGCCTGGAAGTATACAGTAAAGCGAGGAGCCAGGCGGAGGCACGCCAAGAGCTAATCTATTTTATTGGCCCAGCAAACCAGAACGTTTAAACATATGGATACAACATAACTGAAGTTAAGCAGTATTAAGACTCTAGGCACACTGGCCACTTGGTGATACTCGGGAGTTGTACGAAAGTACAGCGGTGTATGTGTATGGAGGAAAAGGCGGGTGGTGTTTGGCCAAAATACCATTACTTACCAAAAAAGTTAAACTACAGATTTCCCGCTGCGATTCGAGGGGACCTGTTGCTACCTCGCTACTGATCGATGCAAAAAAGAAGCAAAGATCTGTTCTGAAGAACAGCAGCACCACCTGGTGGTCAACAGTAGTTACAGCAAAATCTAAAATATCAAAAACATTGATGATGCTTGCAGATATATATCACTGGCGACGGTGTACACATTTATTTAAACGACTCGCAGCCTCTAAAATCAGGACACGCAAGCCTAAACAGATAATAATGTTGCGGGGATTTTTGCTTTTTTTTAATTTAGTATAAAGATTGATAGGTCATACACGGAAAAGAAATAAACGAAAGACGGTACAGATACAAAATTTGTTAAAACTAAAGCGCAACTCTACCATAAACCAAAAATTTCAATATTTAAGTCCAATGACGCTCCACCCTGCCAATACACTCAGAAAGCTGGGATGTTGGAAGTAGCTTCAAAATCATTGGTCTGTAGCGTGAAGACCTTTATAAGCTGCGAATCTGTCTAATAGCATGTACAATATACTGAAATAGTTAAGTATTGCAGTATATTGTTCAGTTAATGTCTTCCTATTGAGCCCTGGCACAGGCAGGGTTTAATAGGGGGACATGTATGGCAGGCCTGGGGGAATTCAGAAGACCACAGGCTGTTATGGTAACCGAAGACAACCCCGCGATCTCATATGGGGTGGTAATTTGTGAGACTCCTTCCTCTGTCAGGCCCTTTAATAAATGCTGCTTTCAGTAGGGACATCTTAATAACTAAACAGTCAACATTGGGGTTATCTGACGCTGGTCATTGCAGCCACACGTCAACCATCTGCAGACACTTGCCACGTCTGGAGCAGACTAGGCTCCCGAGCCCACCTCATACATTGATACACAACATCCGCTGTACGTGTAAATCTGAAGGAAGAAATTAGGATTACAGTGCAATTCCTTTCATGTGTTGTTGCCATCTTGTCAAGTGATGGCATAACACTAGGATATGCTACTTCTATAATAAGTAGAGTTTCGACCTCTGGGAATCCCATCGAGCCCAACGAAGAAGGTTTCACTGTGCAAATTAGTGCTGCCACTTATGTGAGCGGATATGCGAACGCTCTATTCTTTCCACGTGCGCGGAATACCGCGGATTCCGCAATTCAAATACAGTCGTGTGCGGCCGGCCTTAGTCAGAAAATTTGAAAAATCAGTCACTGCAGGAATTAAATTCAAGTGTTTATAACTAGTTTTACTCCCCCTTTCTCACAGAAGGCAATTGATCTGAGGGGTTTACCACTTTTTTCATATAGTTTTGTGCCCCCCATGCCCCAAACTATATAAAATCAATACACTGTGGGCGGCACCACAGAACCAGACGTCACTGTAGCAGAAGACCCGGTGACATCCCATAAACCTGTCATGTGGTCTCAAATGTAGAAGCCCGGCAGGTTTACGGGACGTCACTGATGACGTTTTTGTCGGGCCTCCTATCCATTGCAGCAGTTACGTGGGTGAAAAAGCTACCTGACCGCTGCACAGCAAGTAAACAAGGCACTGGAGGACAGGATCAGCGGCGGCAAGAGAGCAGCAGAGAGGTGAGGTTTTTTTATATCTACGTCACCCCCCCACCCACTGCCACAAGTGTTTAAAAATATCAGAAAACCCCTTTAACATATAAGCTTTTTTTAAATTTGAACTTAAAATGCACCTAAAAACCGGCAGTAATAATTTCATATCCTGAAAAATGAAAAAAGTGATGCGACGCAGACAAATATAATCTATCCAGTAGCCTTTTTATTCACATTGAAAGCCACTCACATGGCATCAGGGAACCAGGTAATTGTATAATTTGCTTGTGGCAACATGGCTTTAAAAAAAAAAAAAAAAAAAAAAAACTCAGGAAATTTCTTGTAGACCCAAATCGATTCAGTCTAATGCGTTAGTTGATCATCGATGAACCGATACTAAATCGCATCATCTAGACGCAACACATAACAGGTAATCATCTCACGCATTTCAGAGTCCCAAACACTTTGTCATGCAAATATGAAAGTTTTTGCGATGGTGAAGAGTTTAATAATGGATACCACTCCCAGTACGGCACCTCCACCACTACATAACCCAACTTCTGCAGTTGCCTTCTTTTTAGGTTTGGAAGACCCAAGAGTCGATTCTGTCCAGAATAGTAAGTAGGGTTAGTAACCTGAAGAGCCAGTTTAGTAATCTCAGTTGCAGGTTTCTTATTGGTCAGCTGGGTCAACAGGCCTTCGGTGATTTTGGCAGAACTCTTCGGTTTGGGGCTGGCCTTCAGACCATTGTGAGCATCCTCAGGAGTTTGGTTTAGGGATTTATTGAGTAATTGACCGATGAGATCATCGGTAACTTGAACGGCAACGAGTCCCTCCTTAGATTGTTTGGCTTGAGCAATATTTGAATTTAGCGCGATAGGCTTATTGTTAATATCCAAGTGGACTTCCACATCTTTCGATCTAGTATGAGGCAAAATCATGTGGTACTTTACAAACTCTGGTCCTCCCAACAAGATTTCTAATGTTGAGACAGCGTTGAGTTCCTCCTCCCTTATATGAATGTCCTGTTTTGAAAAACTCACAAGCATTTCTGTTACTTCTTGGCGGAGTTCGGGTGATATGTTTTCTCCGGTGTACTCAGGGCATTCGATCTCTACACTACCAGCTATAGTGAACAGGTCCTTCTTAAGTTCGAACATGGTTCTCTTTAAAGAACTTCTGATAAATTCTTCACTTAAAGCCACCTCAATCAGATCTAGTGGGAATCTCTGACAGAAAGCAAGGCCCATTAGACAAGTCAGGAAATGTTCAGGAAAGTCCAGAAATTCCTCAAGATTTTTGGAAATTTCCGTAATTAAGGCAGAGTAAAAAATGTCAGCATTCGGTGGATCGTAGTTCAGCCTACCAAAGGACCATAGCAATTTGGCAATGTCTTTGCTCCTACAGTAAGATACTCGATCTGGAATAATCGATGCTACCGCATTCATGAGGTTTTCGTTCAGAATACGGAAGGAAGAGAAGCAAAGGGTAACATGCATGATCCCCTGAATGCCCATATTAGGTATTCGTTTATGGGCCTCCTGCCCAATCTGCCTAAAAAAGTCTATATGGTTAACACGTGTGAACCGGAACATTTTAAGAACGCTCACTAAAGAGAAGTTGCTTATGTTGTCGGAGTTTTCCATGATCATATCGCCAAATGTTCTCATTAGGTGCGGTGATAATCCATGACCACTTTTGAAAAAGCCTAAACAAACTGTACCAATTTCATCGAGGGTGATGGTCTGGACATCTCTCAATACCACTGCCTCAAGTTTCCTCATCAAATCTTCAGGGGCATATCTTTTTTCACCAATAAGGTATATTAATTGGACGGCCTGAGATAAACTGAGATCCATACAACACAAGTCCATGTAAATGTACATTGTGTCCACAAATCTGTCGGTACGAAAAGACAGGCACCTAAACATATCTGCCACCAGCAGTAATTCATTGGTAGAAAGGAAACGCACCCGACGACTCAACTCTCGTTCATAAGCTTTTAGTATGGGGTGCTCTTTGGGAACGTTGAGTCGAACAAAGGCAGCAAGGACACGAATTAAGTCTTCATGGGTGTAAACATGAAGGGATTTAATGTTGCTGCTACATAATCTTGTAAACTCTTCACTTGATGTTAGTCTGTTGATGTGGTCTTCGGGTAGACAACTTAGTTTCTCCAAAAAGTTAGGAATTTCTGCGGGCGCTAGATCATCATTACAAGCCACTTTCTGTAAAAGGGTCTTGCCTTCCTCCAAGGAAATCTCCATAGTAGTTTGGAAGTTGTAGCATAGAGATTTGTACTCTGGTCTACTTTGTTGGAAGATTCTTGGATCCATCTTGGTATCGTAGGATTCTACATCATCGTACATGCCTGAGGGTTTCTTATAAACCTCTGAAAACCTCTTTGATTGCTCTGGAAGACGTTTAATTAGTTTTTTAACTCTTGGCCGAATGGTTTCCTTTTTGTCCTGCTTGGAATACTGCTGGTTGCAGTCACGTTCTGGTCGTCCCTTCTTGATGTCGTTGGTTCTGGAACATACTGAAGGTTTGTTGGCATCTTGAAGTTCTTCGGCACCGCCATCTTCTTTCTTCAAATAAGAATCAAGCACATCGTTAGTTGTACTAAACGTACGTGGAGTTTTAGTGTTTGTCCATCTAGTAAGGGATGAAAATGTAGCTGCACGGAAAACGCCTCTTTGCCATCCTCGACATAGTGCAGTAGCCATGGTTCTTGAGATATCAAATCGGAGGGGTCGTCAAGTACTGAAAAAAGGGCAGATGAAGAACGAAGATAAGTGTCTTCCAGCGATATCATTAACGATGCACAAAAACACAATTAGATGAAAAATATCCACAAGGGCCAAGACAGAGAGAGGCCCAAAAGCGCAGTAAAAACACAGGCAGCTGGGCATGACAGTCCATCGAAAGCTACAGCAGAGAAGCTCAACATACTCCGGACTGCTTGTGTCCATTCACTTCACGATAGAAGGCGTTAAATGGAAACTTATAGTCAATTACACTTCCAAGAAAACCATTGTAAAAAAGAGAAATACATGATAAAGGGGGAAAAAAATAGTAACTGGGGAGACAATGCAGGGGATTGTTCCGTTCTCACGAGTATAAGCAGTACTTAGCTGCTCCGATCCCAGAAGAAGCTGCAGCGGTCAAGCGTTCATTGTGCGTGGGGCCGCTCAGCCAACCATAGGCTTCGACGGCGATACTGCCATGAACGGCACGTGGCTGCTAGAGCTACTTCCAGGACCGGAGTCATAGAGACCACACCACCATTTAACCCTTTCCAATCCACTGTCTGACGTCTAAAGACATGATTTAAGGTTGTACAGCTCCGATGTTTGAAGACATCTGTCAGGGTTCTCTTACTGTATATTGCCAGCCTCTCTGCAGTCGGAGCCAATCCAACGTGTCACCTCATGCAGTACTGGCTTTAGCCAGCAGATAGCGCTGTTTTATAACGGCAGAAAAAGAGTAAGCCCCCTAGGAAAACCAGGATACAAACTGGATTGGAAAGGGTTAATATTCCCGACTCATTCACATATTCATAACCTTTAGCAAAGATCATCAATATTAGATTGGCGTCGAGCCGCCTCCTGGCACCCTTGACAACACTTGGGCAGGTGCGATGCCCTCTTCTTTGGTCACAAGGCAGTCCCATTTAACTGAATATTACTAAGTTGCAATACCAGGCAGAGCGCCGCACTTGGCATACAATAAAAAGGTTGCAGCGCTGTAACACTGTAATGTGAGGGCTGAGAGTCAGAACCCCACTGATGGGAATCAACATTTAAAGGGGGTTTTCAAAAACTATTGCTGATGTATCCATGGGACAGCACTTTAAAAAAGGACATGTGACAGCATAGAGGTGCAAAAATAGCAAAAGCTGGACTTCTTCCTCCATCACCAGCAACAACCTTTTGATCTATCGGTCTTTGTCCAGCATAACCTGATTGAAAAATTCCTTTTGGTGATGGAGGAATAAATCCAACTTTTGCAATTTTTGCCCCTTTATGCTGTCACGTGTCCCTTTTTTAAAGTGCTATTCTGGTTCTTTGGGTTCTGGACCATTGGGTGGCTCTGCATGATTGATCCTGGCTTACTATGGAGGGGGTGCTGCTGGCATAGACTGCGTTATCCAGGATCCACAGGATAGGTCATCGGTAGTTAATTGCTGGGGAGCCGCTGCTCGGGATCCCCAAGGATGGGCTGATCGCTGGGGATCCTGAGTGGTTAACTACTGATCACCTATCATGTGGATACATCATTAATAATTTCTGCCCAAAAAACCCCTTTAAGGACTTATAGGAGGAGTCATATTTTAAGAACGTGTAATGTCCCACAACACCACAATAGTAACTAACGAGCGCCAGGGAAATCACAAATGGACTTTTCCATCACTGGAGCCCGCGTCTACAGATGTAGCAAACATTATATGGACACTGGCATATTAAAATTACAACCTCATGCACATGGCCAGCCGCAGCGAAGAGTGGTGTCCACAGGGTGCCCGGTACCAGCTTGTAAGTGAACATCAAGTTGATGTATGTACATCAGGGGTGATATCCCCCTTAGGTCCACCGGCGCCCCACAACACAATCATTTAGTTCTGCTACTCTATTCATGTTATGAGCTAGATTCTGGCATTGTATAATTGTGCCGAGTTTGGTTCTTGTGCTACATTTACATTACGAGCTTGGTTCTGGCGTAATTTTTATGTTTGGAGCCTGGTCCCGGCGCCGCACTCCTGCCATGAGCCTGGTCCCGGCGCCGCACTCCTGCCATGAGCCTGGTCCCGGCGCCGCACTCCTGCCATGAGCCTGGTCCCGGCGCCGCACTCCTGCCATGAGCCTGGTCCCGGCGCCGCACTCCTGCCATGAGCCTGGTCCCGGCGCCGCACTCCTGCCATGAGCCTGGTCCCGGCGCCGCACTCCTGCCATGAGCCTGGTCCCGGCGCCGCACTCCTGCCATGAGCCTGGTCCCGGCGCCGCACTCCTGCCATGAGCCTGGTCCCGGCGCCGCACTCCTGCCATGAGCCTGGTCCCGGCGCCGCACTCCTGCCATGAGCCTGGTCCCGGCGCCGCACTCCTGCCATGAGCCTGGTCCCGGCGCCGCACTCCTGCCATGAGCCTGGTCCCGGCGCCGCATTCCTGCCATGAGCCTGGTCCCGGCGCCGCACTCCTGCCATGAGCCTGGTCCCGGCGCCGCACTCCTGCCATGAGCCTGGTCCCGGCGCCGCACTCCTGCCATGAGCCTGGTCCCGGCGCCGCACTCCTGCCATGAGCCTGGTCCCGGCGCCGCACTCCTGCCATGAGCCTGGTCCCGGCGCCGCACTCCTGCCATGAGCCTGGTCCCGGCGCCGCACTCCTGCCATGAGCCTGGTCCCGGCGCCGCACTCCTGCCATGAGCCTGGTCCCGGCGCCGCACTCCTGCCATGAGCCTGGTCCCGGCGCCGCACTCCTGCCATGAGCCTGGTCCCGGCGCCGCACTCCTGCCATGAGCCTGGTCCCGGCGCCGCACTTCTGCCATGAGCCTGGTCCCGGCGCCGTACTTCTGCTACGAGCCTGGTTCTGGCGCCGTATTTCTGCTACGAGCCTGGTTCTGGCGCCGTATTTCTGCTACGAGCCTGGTTCTGGCGCCGTATTTCTGCTACGAGCCTGGTGCTGGCGCCGTATTTCTGCTACGAGCCTGGTTCTGGCGCCGTATTTCTGCTACGAGCCTGGTTCTGGCGCCGTATTTCTGCTACGAGCCTGGTTCTGGCGCCGTATTTCTGCTACGAGCCTGGTGCTGGCGCCGTATTTCTGCTACGAGCCTGGTGCTGGCGCCGTATTTCTGCTACGAGCCTGGTGCTGGCGCTGTATTTTTGCTACGAGCCTGGTGCTGGCGCTGTATTTCTGCTATGAGCCTGGTTCTGGCGTCGGTATGCCGTTATTTTGCTGCACAAGCAGATTACAGGCAGATCGCTCATCAGGCAATTTAATTTTTGTTATGAGCCTTCATAGAGAGAATTCCCAGAAGGCACCAGCCTGAGGCCAGCACTCATTCCATAGCTTTCCGCACAGCGAACAGCAGCACGCTCCACCATCTCACGCCGTGCGTCCCGGCTGCTCTACTTATAATACAAGTGCAATAATAACAACAGGTTGGTATCACTTCCTACTGTGCAGCCATCACAGTCCTCCTCCTAAACAACCAATCACAGTCCAGCTTTTATTCCCAATGCCGCTAGGGGAAAATGAGAGCTGTATTCTGATTGGTTGTTAGAGGTAACAAGACGTCTTTATATGATAGGCAGTTTTTATACACACGCCCCTTTGACTATAGACACACACGTCCTCTACAGGCGGCTATATGGGAGGCATAACCCGACTGAAGCCTCAACCGTATATACTGTAACCTAGCAGCGCAATGGCCCCGTCTATGCAGGCAGGCAGACATACCAGCTCCGCTCTCCTCTATCAGCGCCTGTCCATGCACTGGGAAGAAACGCAATCCGGCGGCGCACATTGATGACGTACGCAATGTCACACAGCTGGAGGCGTGTTCGACTCTGGCGTGACGTAACTAGCACAGCGTCGTGCCAGCGAGTGGGAGGACATAGAACCATGCCAGTAAGTGGGCGGAGCTACAAGACTAGCCTTAGTGCAGGCTGAATCTGTGAGTGCGAAGCCAGAAGAATGTTACAAACTAATGTGGGAGGGGCCAGTCAGTAGTGATCCTCCAATCCCGCGATATCCTTACTGACCAGACCAACCACTCACAGCTCAGCTTTTATTGCTGAACCTGCTGAGGTAAAACGAAAGCTGTGCTTTGATTGGTTGTTATTTCTTATACTGCTGAGGTAACATGAAAGCTGCACTGTGATTGGTTGTTATTTCTTATACTGCTGAGGTAAAATGAAAGCTGCACTGTGATTCGTTGCTATGGGCAACAAGTTCAGTTTTGCTTTTTCACACAAAATTAGAAAATATGGGCCCTAAAATTGCATCACAGAGGCAGAAAATAAAATATATATTAGGGTGCTCTACACAGCAAGTGTGCCACCAGATGGCACCACACTAACATCCAACAAAACCATTTAATAAATGTTGACTAATGATGCCCAGTGTTCTCAGGAGTCTCTAGTCTTTGTGCATTAGTTGCTAATAGCAACCAATCACAGCGTAGCTTCTGTTTGTCATGGGCAGAAAACAAATGAAAGATGAGCTCTAATTGGTTGTTATTGGCAACAAAGAGGTTCTTTTATTTTGGGTCATTTATATGGTTTTTGTGACATTCCCGATTATTTCCTGTTCTCTGCAGATTCTGACACTTTCTGGACTATCAGAGGGCATATGAGAGACATGTTATCATATTTATTCACTTGTAGATTAACCCCTTAAGGACACGGCCCTTTTTTTTTTCATTTTCAGTTTTTCCGTGCCACATTTTACAAACCATAAGTCTGTTGTTCGCCGTCGCTGTCTGCCGCTTGTGTTTCGCGGGACGAGATGTATTTTTCTGTGGTAGTATGTAATGTACTATATAATGGAATGAAAAACTTCCAAGCGGAGTGAGATGGGAAAAAAAGCGCAATTCCGCCATCTTTGGGAGGCTCTTATTTCTGCAGTATACAGACACGGTAGCGTCCTTCTGTCGGTCCGTACGATTACTACCATACATCATTTATTATTATTATTTTTTTTTGCTGTACTACTTTTAAAATATCTTTGGTAAAAAATACATTTATTTTTTCTACTGCCACCTTCTGACTGCCGTGACTTTTTTATCTTTGCGTCGACATAGTTCCGTGGGGGTTCATTGGAATTCTTTTTGATTGCTTTTTGCTTCATTTTTTCATGGAGGCATTACTCTGATAGATTGGACTGTTATGGACTGTTCCTATTTTGGACATCATCAATGCTTGTGCCCAATTTCATGTTTCTACGACATCAGGAAGTGAGAGAATTAGATTCCGTACGAAAAATTTGGGCGCTAATTCTTTTGCGCTAGAAATGAGTAATCGAGTTGGGACCCATTAGCTTTTCCTATTTTGGAGATAATCTATTATTGTGCCAAATTTCATGTTTCTACGACATCGGGAAGTTGGAGAATTAGTGGCTAGTCAGTCAGTGAGTCAGTGAGGGCTTTCGTCTTTATATATATAGATATAGCAAAAAGGTGTTGTTTTTTTTTGCTTTTATTACCTTTTATTATTTTTTTTTAAATAATTAATAAAAAATTTTTAGACTGACTATGACATTTTTTTAGTCCCCATATGAACTTGCGAGGCTTTGATCGCTCCTGCAGTACGATATAATACCATAGTGTTACATTATACCGCAATCTGACAGGCAAACCTGATAGGTAATCTGCAATGGTAACCCTAGGGGCTTTCAGAAGGCCCCCAGCTGCCATGGCAACTGAACGGCACCCCGTAATTTCATTGCGGCATGCTGATCAGAGCTGTTGCGGGCAGATGTTATCTCTAAGAAGAAGCCAGCACCTGCATAGTATGGCGCGGGATCGACTCCCGTTCCCCCTCTGTAGAAACACCTAACCCCCAGGATGTAAATGTTCGCCCTGGAGCGTTAACGACTTAAATTTAGTTGAAAAACCATCTTTTGAGCGATAATCGCTATATACCAAAGAGCTCCCCGGGCTCGTACAGAGATATACATTGGAGATGTGATTTGTGGTAATGTGTTTCTGGGATATTTTAAAGAACGATGCTGACCTAAAGGAATTCATCCCAGATGAACCTTCTATTACATTTAGAAGGGGGTGGAATCTTAGGGATCATCTTGTCAGGAGCCATCTACATCCCATCTCTTGTTCTGACTCATGGTTACCAATTTGTAGACCGCCCAGCATCTTTCCATGCGCTTAATGTGTTGCTTGCATCTTCATACACAGGAGTAGCTCTTCTACCAGCGCCTCTACTCAACAGATTTTTCAGAATCGTGAATTCATCAATTGCCACACCAAAAATATTGTCTATATGGCCACATGCCCCTGCCCAAGAAATTACGTGGGCAAGACTATCCAAGAGTTCCGCCGACACATCATGGGTCATGTGGGGAACATAAGAAGAAAAGAGTCGACATCATTAGCAGATCATATGCATACGGTACATAAGCGCTTGTCCTGCTATTCTATGGATGATCGTGTGGGATAAACAACGATCGCTTCCTGGTATCTGAGGGGGCTTTCTAATTATTCTATGGACTTTTAATTAGGAGTGGTTATGGTGCTGAGAGCGGGGTGACTTCAGGGTTCGGCGCTATGGTAGGCGCGGCCCTGTATTGATGCCTACTCCAGCAGACGTCCGATTGGTCCTTTGACTATACCTCCATCTTGTGGACGGGCTTAGACTGCTATAATGCTTGGGCAATTCCAATCTGACATTACAGCCTCCGACCTACCATCAAGGCCAGAGGCGCTATCGGTTTACTGTTGCACTCCATCACTATTAGGGCTTACAAGCTTAGTTTACTGCTGATATATTTTTCTCCTAAAAGGAGTTTCCTCTCAGTGATTGGACTAGTTCATTGCTGGTTTGCTATTCATTGCAGCAACTATCTTCCTGGTCCTATGCTGAACACCTCAGTCATCCAACACGATATCAACCAGGGTGTCTGGATGCTGCAGGAAACTGGCGTCACGAACAAGAACCACAACAACCACCATTACTTTATTTGTAATCTAACCGGGTGGGAGTACCAAGCTGCCCTTCACTCTGGCGTACTACAATTTGGCATCACAAACCTCAACTACGATTACCTTAATGTGTAACATAGTTCATTGTCAACGTGATATCACCCAAACTGATTCCCATTTGCACTTGTGTGACAGCAAAAAACTGAAAGTGATAGCTGTGGTACGCGCTGGCCCTGAATGTAGGGTTACCACCTTTGTTGGCAAAAAATACCGGCCAAGGTAAAATGGGCATGGTTTAGAGGCATGACTAATCAGGATATTGCTGCATTATTCCACCTGGAAACATATGGATAAACTGTCACCTCGCTGGTATCCTTCTTATATTGTGGTGCCCACACTCTAAGGCCTCATGTACTAAGGTCCCAGTCTTAGTTCAAGAGGCCATAGTCAGCCTGTATCATATACCCGCTGGAGATGGCCCTGTAATGAATGTGGTGTCAGCTGTAAACAACTCCCATATTGGGAAACTACCCGTTAACACCATGAAGACTGCTTGCAGCCAGGACTTGTACCTCTCTATCCTGCCTCTACTCCCAGTGAACCTCTTAGTAATCTCCCCCTATTATTAGTGGCCCCACAAAGTGATAAGGCCCCCAACTAATAGTGCTTCCAACTCATAATAGTGTCCCCCTCTGTAGCCCCGACTACTAATAGTGCCCCTCTCAATGACCCTAACTAGTAATAGTGCCCCTTTAGCAGCTCCAACTAGTAATGCAGATGGGTTATTCTTTAGCCTGAATCTTTACAGGGTGGTTTATTTACACTTTGCATTACTTTACAATGTTTTTTTGTGTTAAGAGAACAATAGCTTTTAATGGGTTAAGATAAGGTAATTTCCTGCTCTGTGCTATCGCATGGTAGAATTTGTCCCAACCGTAGTGCCCCTTACAGTGAGCCCCAACTGGTAATAGTGTTCACCTCTGTGGCCCAAACTAGTAATAGTGCCCTGTCTGTGGCCGCAACATATAGTAGTGTCCCCAATATTAATAGTGTCCCCTCTCCATGGCTCCAATAGTAATAGTGCCCCCTCAGTGACCTTAACAGTAGTAGTGGCCACAGTAGTAATACTGCCCCCATTTGTGGTCCCAACCAATAGTAATAATAAGCAGTAAGCAAACACTTTAACTCAAAATGATAAAAGTCTTGCTAACTGCAGCCACCACTAGGGGGAGCCTATAAGCTTACTGCATACTAGCTATATTAGTAGAGGGCAACTAGTGACCTGTCTACTCAACTCAGCAAACGCCAAGAATTTTACTTGAGACATAATTAATGCAGACTGCAGGTGGCAGTGTCACACAGAGGATCTGGCAGAAGGAGAGCGTAGTGGGTACTATACATCAATGTAGGGATGGGGGCATGTGAATTAACTCCTTCTTAGGGGGCATGCTGCTGTATTCTTTTTTTTTTTAGGGGGGGACGGGATTGGTACATGACTGTTGTTACTTGAGGGCATTTGGTTGCATCATTCTTTGAGGGCATGCAGCTGTGCCATACCTTGTGGGCATGAAGCGATACTGTTTCATAAGAGGCTCATGTTTTTGCAATTTTTTTGGAAGCAGGGGGCCCATAGAATCATAGCTGTCATGTTTCTTAGGGGATATGTAGCTTGGCAGTTTCTGGGGGGCATGCTACCCTCTACTGATTGTTGTGGGGCATGCGGTTTTGCTAATTTTGTGTGTGCATGTAGCTGTGCGTTTTTTGGGGGGCTTGAATCTGTATCTGTGTGGTGTGTTGGGAGACACCGCAACTGCATCTTCTTTTGTAGCTAGGTCATACCTTGTGGGCAAGGAGATGTAGTGTTTCTTGGGGATATGTGGCGGCACCATTTCCTGGGGGCATGTATAGTAGCTACATCACTTTTACTAGTGCATGGAGATGTTTCTGGGTAGAATGTACAATTAAGAGCAGTACCCGAGGCCCCCATAATGTAATGGGTGCCCACCACTGAATAATAAATTGAGCTCAAGAATACAACTGTATGCAGCAAGCTCCATAGCTCCCCCTAGTGTTGGGCAGGAGATGTCCATATATTTATCGGATAGAACATGTTTCCACATCTGTGTTGTGCTCTTCTCAGCCCTCATCCAATAATACACAGTTGCAAGAAAAAGTAAGTGAACCCTTTTGGCATTACCTGCATTTCATGTGGTCCGATTGTTGTGTAAGTCACAATTATAGACAAACATAATGTTACTAATAACACACAGTTGTATCGTTCATGTCTTTTATTGAGCACACTGAGTAATCAGCCACAGTGCTGGGAGAAAAAGTAAGTGAACCTTTGTGTTAAGTTCTAAGAGCTAAATGGCAAAAAGTGTTTCAGTTAGGAAGATCCAAGAGAAGAACCCGGAATTTCTTCTTTCCTGGGAGTACAGTACAAGCATATCCAGTAACATCTGTGTACGCTTTCCAGACATTTCTGAAGAAGGATCTACTTTCCCGAAATGCATTATTTGTGCTGCTGTCAGATAATTAATAAAGAAGAAATCGGGTTAATCCCTTGCCTTTACATGCTTTACATTACAAAGGTTGCGCCCATGGTCCACAATTTTCTTCTTTTTACAATTAAGCATTTCAGTTAAGGAGATGAGATTGGAAGTACAAGTTTCTCAGGTGGTTAGCCCATAAAATAAAGGCACACAAAGCCTGGTTTCTGACCGATCTGTTCCTCTCAGTAAAGATTGGTTAGTGTCAACAAGACGTTGATGCAAACAACTTTCAGAAGACCTCAGAAGATGTGTTATAGAGATACATGAGGATAGAGAAGACTACAAAAGCATTGCGAAGTGGAGCTTTTCAACACAAATGCACCACACTATGTTTGAAAGTAAAAAAGAATGCCACACACCAACACCAAAACCTTATCAAACCACGAAGTGTAATAAAGAGAACATCAGGGTTTGGGGCTGCTTTGCTGCCTCAGAGCCTAGACATCTTGTGATCATTGATGGAACAGTTAATTCTAAGGGGGATCAGAACTTTAGAGATTCCTTACTCGGAGAATAGCAAGGTAGCTGTCTTTGACCTCAAGTTGAAGAGACGTTGGGTAGTTCAACAAGACAATTACCCAAAGCACACAAGAAAATCTACTAAAGAGTGGTAGAAGAAAAAGATTTGTGTTTCAGAATAGACAAGTCAGAGTCCTGACCTTGAAGGGGCTTTCATAGTTGTAGAATATCTGTACAACCAGCTCCCCATGCTTTAACGTAACAAATCAAACATATGTGACGTCCCATAAACCGGACGGGACTGCAGCCTACAAACAACAACAGCCATGGAGGACCGGACACCAATGCGGGACACACCAGGAGCAGGGAGAGGTGAGTATATGGGAAGCTGGATGTGCAGACATTCTACCACTTGGACAATCCCTTTAACTATATAGAAATGCTGTGGCATGACTTGAACAGGTCCGTGCACACAAGGCATCCCAGAAATATTGATGAACTGAAAAACATTTGCTGGAAGGAATGGTTCAAAATCTCTTCTCAACGTTGTGCAAATCCTATTTGCAACTAGAGGAAATATTTGGTAGAGGTGATTGCTGTTAAAGGGGATATACAGGTTATTAGATTCAAAGATTCACTTACTTTTCCTTGCAATTGTGCCCCTCCCCCATGGTATGCAAATACTGAATTGTATTCAAAATGAACACAATGGTTTTGTGACCCGTGGATTTTATTTCAAGATGTCCAACTTTTAACCCCCTAGCGTCATCTAGCTAAATACAATAAAATTATTTACGAAAATCTCAGTAAAATACAAAATACTACATATGAAGAAGGCGACGTATGAGAAACACAGGACATCTGATGCTAGTAGTCATGGTACAGTAAGCCTAAAAGGAAAACTTCTCCCTGGTTACAAATACTGGATCCTAGAATATGGCGAGTAAGGAATGTCTCGTAAACCCATACAGAAATAATGCCCAGGATGGGTGAATGATACCCAGGCATCGACCGGTCTAGGGGGATGTTAAACAAGGCATGGCTTCAAAACAACACAGGAGTCCTGGGTGAAGTGCGCAGCATCATCGGTTACAACGTCACTTCTTCTGCAGCTGCCTCACCAGTAAATCAGCCTGCAAGAAAATAAGATGGCGGAGGGTCACTATATAGCGCTTTGATAATAGTCATGCTTTAAGTAGGGTTTAAGTGTAAGTGTTGTTTGCCTTTGGGACTCACCATTCTCTAAACTTCCTTTTATGCTTTCTTCCTATAACTACAAATTCACACGGCTGTATGTAAGTTGCATCCGAGAATTTTGGGCACAACTCACATCAGACAACACACAGACACCCATCTATGTGCTATCTGATCAGTGGGCACAGTGGATATTGCATGCCTTATTCTCCATGATACAATAAAAAAAAACTTTTACAACAATGAAAAAACTTTTTCTCATGTATTTTTCTTTTTTTTTAGTCCACTAAAAGGATTTGAACTTGCGATCATTTCATCGCATATACCATATACTGCAGTACTTCAGATTGCAGAAAATGCTGGAAGCCTGCTATCAACATGTTTGTGCATGGAGGATCAGTCCCTGCTGTGAAGACCGGGGGGGTTGGAGGGGATTCCCTCTACTCACTATGATCTGTATGTGGGGACAGCAGGGAACACATAGACAATGTGCTCCCTGGTAACCTGTGGCACCATAATAAAAAAAAGTAACTAAAAAAAGTGAAATGTGCAAAATAATAAAAAAAAGTAAAAAAAAGATAAAAATACAAACATTAAAAAATAGAAACCAGTCCCTCCTCCAAGAATAATGACTGTTGGATCCTCTGGTAAGCCCAAGACAACCCCATTTAGAGCTGTCTTTGAAAGTACAGTAATTGCCTGTCTCTGGGGTATTTCGTATAGGTTGGATCGAACCATTGATCTTATTGATAATGTGTCTTGTGTGCAACAGGATGAAAGATTTTGATCCAATACAAGTGGGCATCACATTCACATTCTTACCAATATGTTCTTTAACATGTTGTTCCTGGAGTTCCTGAGAAAAGCGCATTCCTCCCCTTCACAAAGCTTAATTTCTTCTGAGACCTGCAGCCAAAATCGAGATCAGGTCATACAGTGAAAACCCACATACATGTATGCTAATAATAAAACAGTAACTTAAAGGGGTTGTATAAGAAACAGTGCCACTCTTGTGTGTAGGCTGAGTCTGGTATTGCAGCTCACTCCACTTCATTTGAATGCTGCAATACCCGATACAGCCTATGAACAAGAGAGGTGCTATTTCTGGAAGAAAGCAGATTTTGAGGGGGGGACGGGACTCTTTTTTTCCTAGTGGAGAGTGTCAGTTGGCATAGGGAGTATTACAGGGCAGATGGTGCTCCCTATGAAAAAATGTATGCAGGAAGCTGGTTCTGTACTGGATAGCAACCCCATTGCAGGACTTACTTTCTTGTATTTGCAACACTGTCTCCCCAGCAACTGGTGCAAGGGAGTCAGCATGTTATGGAGTACCACACCCTATCCTATTGCTGCCTATGGAGCAAGCGTTTCATAATCTGTAGGGTCTCTA